>NC_091181.1:5316567-5429587 GCF_040958095.1 Procambarus clarkii | reverse complement strand
CCTTCTACTGCCACTCCACTGGCATGGGTAACACCACAGTGTTCTTCTGGGGACGACTTCACAGCTGCTGCAGCAAAGCCAAGGTATGGAGACGGCTGCCTTGGGTAGACTGACTCAACTTCCATCACAGCAGTCCCAGGTCGACTCTGTAAGCAGACACGTCATCAATAACTGGGACACACTAAGGCACCTCACTAACAGGCTCAGACACAAACGCCCACCTATCCACTCCATAGATGGCGCTGGTGTCTGAGCACCACCTCACCAGAGGTCAGCAGCGACTGTGTTGAGCGCTGAACCGGACTGGAAACTGGCCCTTGTGGCCAGTACACGTCATCCTCACCAGGTGTCGTCGTCCGTTTGGAGGGGGTCATCGGGAGCTGACCCACAGATGGCGCGGTCGTCACTGCTCCGTGCTCGGACGCTGGATCCGGGTTCGTAACAGTGGTGACAAGAAACTTTTTAACCCAGCATGTCGGAGAACCCACAAGGATGAGAGGCAATGACGAACCAGCGAGACTCGACCTAGTCTTCACTCTGAACGATTCCGACATAAGAGAAATCGGTTTTGAGGACCCAGTAGGAATGAGCGACCACAGTGTACTGGTGTTTGAGTACTTGATTGAAGAAGGGTTATTGAACTCGAGGAGGGATACCGAATCCAAAAGGTTAGCATACCGAAAGGGAAACTATGAGGGGATAAGAAAATTCCTAACAGATATAGCATGGGAAACAGAGCTCAGGGGAAAGACGGCCCAAGATATGATAGATTACATCACGCAGAAGTGCAAGGACGCAGCAAACAAGTTTGTCCCAGTCCAAAAGGAAAACAGAGAAATGAAAATGAGAAACCCATGGTTTAATCAGAGATGTAGGCTAGCTAAGCAGCAAAGTAAAAGGGCATGGAGAAACTATAGGAATAACAGGACACTGGAGAGCAGAGAAAGATACCAGAATGCCAGGAATGAATATGTCAGGATGAGAAGAGAGGCAGAAAGACAATACGAAAATGACATCGCAAGCAAGGCAAAGACTCAGCCTAAATTGTTGCATAGCCACATTAGGAGAAAAACAACAGTAAAGGAACAGGTTATGAAATTAAGGATAGGGGCAGAAGGATTCACTACAAATGACAAGGATGTGTGTGAGGAATTGAATAAGAAATTCCAGGAGATCTTCACCTTAGAGCAAGGAGAAATTCCAGAGGTAAGAGAGGGAATAGCTAACCAGGAACCACTGGAAGACTTTGAGATTACCAGCGGGGAAGTAAGGAATTGTTTACTAGAGTTGGTTGTGACAAAGGCTATAGGCCCAGATGGAATCTCCCCTTGGGTTCTAAAGGAAGGTGCAAGAGAACTGTGCCTACCACTCTCCATAGTGTATAACAAATCACTGGCAACAGGGGAACTGCCAGATATTTGGAAAGCAGCTAATGTAGTCCCGATATACAAGAAAGGGGATAGACAGGAGGCACTGAACTACAGGCCAGTGTCCCTAACCTGCATACCATGCAAGCTGATGGAGAAGATTGTGCGAAAAAAAACTAGTGGAGCATCTGGAGCGAAGGAACTTTGTAACACAGCATCAACATGGGTTCAGGGATGGCAGGTCCTGCCTCACAGGGTTACTTGAATTCTACGACCAGGCAACAAAAATAAGGCAAGAAAGAGAAGGGTGGGCAGAGTGCATATTTTTGGATTGTCAGAAAGCCTTTGATACAGTACCACACAAGAGGCTAGTGCGAAAGTTGGAGATGCAGGCTGGAGTGAAAGGGAAGGTACTTCGGTGGATAGAGGAGTACCTAAGCAATAGGAGACAACGAGTCTGTGTGAGGGGTGAGGTCTCAGATTGGCGAGATGTTACAAGTGGAGTCCCGCAGGGGTCAGTCCTTGGACCTATACTGTTTCTGGTATATGTAAATGATCTCCCAGAGGGTATAGATTCGCTCCTCTCAATGTTTGCCGACGATGCAAAAATTATGAGGAGGATTGAAACAGAGGATGATAGTAGGAGGCTACAAGATGACCTAGATAGACTGAGCGAATGGTCCAACAAATGACTGTTGAAGTTCAACCCGAGTAAATGCAAAGTAATGAAACTAGGCAGTGGAAACAGGAGGCCAGACACAGGATACAGAATAGGAGATGAAGTACTTAATGAAACAGACAGAGAGAAAGATCAAGACGTTGATATCACACCAAACCTGTCTCCTGAAGCCCACATAAAGAGAATAATGTCTGCGGCATATGCGAGACTGGCTAACATCAGAACGACGTTCAGGAACCTGTGTAAGGAATCATTCATAATCTTGTACACCACATATGTAAGACCAATCCTGGAGTATGCGGCCCCAGCATGGAGCCCGTACCTTGTCAAGCACAAGACGAAGCTGGAAAAAGTCCAAATGTATGCTACTAGACTAGTCCCAGAACTAAGAGGCATGAGTTATGAGGAAAGGCTGCGGGAAATGCACCTTACGACACTGGAAGACAGAAGAGTAAGGGGGGACATGATCACAACCTACAAAATCCTCAGGAGAATCGACCGAGTAAACAAGGATGAACTATTCAACACTGGAGGGACGCGAACAAGGGGACACAGGTGGAAGCTGAGTACCCAAATGAGCCACAGAGACATTAGAAAGAACTTTTTCAGTGTCAGAGTAGTTAATAAATGGAATGCACTAGGAAGTGATGTGGTGGAGGCTGACTCCGTACACAGTTTCAAATGTAGATATGATAGAGACCAGTAGGCTCAGGAATCTGTACACCAGTTGATTACAGTTGCGAGGCGGGACCAAAGAGCCAAAGCTCAACCCCTGCAAGCACTATTAGGTGAGTACATGCACGCCTGTGTGTTTGTCTTTCTCTCATTCCTCTCTCTCACCCCACTCTCTCTCCCCACTCTCTCACCCCAATCTCACCGCTCTCTCTCACCCCACACTCCCCCAAACTCTCCATGTCTCTCTCTCCCTTTCATCTCTATCGCTCTCTCTCTCTCTTTATCTCTCTCTCTCTCTCTCTCTCTCTCTCTCTCTCTCTCTCTCTCTCTCTCTCTCTCTCTCTCTCTCTCTCTCTCTCTCTCTCTCTCTCTCTCTCTCTCTCTCCTCCTCCATCCCGCTCTGCACTCCTGACAAATCCTATCACGGCACAACTATAGGAATAGGGGCAAGCATGACAGCCAGAGGTACCAGGGGAACAGGGAAAAGTCAAGGTGACGAAATGAAGGAAATGTTTGCCCAGTTTCTGGAGGACATCAAGAGTGAGATGCAAGAAATCATGCAGGAAATGAAGAACGAAATAAGCAACCTGAAAAGAGAGCTGACAGCAGCAAAGGAGGAGATTAGAGCCCTCAAAGAGAACGGTATCAAGGCTGAGATCACAAAATCATCCAGGGAGAAGGTGGTAATAGTATTTGGAAGAGAATGCCACATTAAAAGCAACATTTGCAGAAATACTAAAAAAAAATAACTTCTGAAGTAATGTCTGCAGTGATGGAGGTGGCCATAAAAGCAGATACCTCACAGGAAGCGGCATGCTCCACTAGCCAGCTGCTGGAAAGGAAAAGAGCCGTGGTTGCTGTGGATATTAAAGAGCAGGAAGGCTCCAATAGGACAGAGTGGAATGACAAGGACAAAGCGGCAGTGAATGAAATACTGAAGGCACTAGACATGGAAGGGGTTGAGCCATGGAAGGGGCATTGAGAAGGTTTTCAGGCTAGGCTGGTACAACAAAGACCGAGACCGAGATAAAGATAGTGTTTGCAAACGAGAACACAAAGGAGAACGTTCTATCAAGGAAGAGCTACCTGAAAAATGTGGGAGAATTCAAAAATGTATTCCTCCAGAGAGATATGACGAGGGAGGAGAAGCCATGGCGGCAAGGAAGAAGCGCAGGGCGAGAGGGGAAAACCAGGAAGTCACAGCTCCCAACACAACACCCCCAGTTGCGAGTGGGGGAACCCACAACCAGCTACCCAGTAACACCAGCGAAGAGGACAACCCCGCCACCCTCCTCTGCATAGAAAACCCCCCTACCCCAAACCCTCCCTGCCCCCATTCAAATGTTCAGCCAAATCTCCCTCCCCCCACACCCAATCACCTCCCTTCTACCCCTCCCCTCCTCCCCACCAGTCCCCCCCCCCCCTTTCCTTTCTGTCTTCCCCCCCTTTCACCCCATACCTCCCTGTCCCTCCCCCTTCACTGGATCCCCCGCCCCTCATCCCAGTATCCTATGAGACCCTATTATCCACCTCACAGATACTCGCACCCATGGAACAGCTTCCTCCACTGGCGGAACACTCACCAAGGAGGCGATTTGAGAAGGGACAAAGAAAGGGAGCCTCAAGGCAATGTACACTAACATAGATGGAATTACAAATAAAGCAAATGAGCTTGGAGAATGGGTACTAAAGGAAAACCCAGACATAATAGCCCTCACAGAAACAAAGCTAATGAAAACAATAACAAATGCAGTGTTCCCACAAGACTATTATGTTATGAGGAAACAGAGGGAAGAAAGAGGTGGTGGTGGTGGTGTAGCTCTGCTGGTAAGAAAAGGCTGGGATTTTGAGGAGATGGTTATTTAGGGCTGTGAATGTTTCAGTGACTACATAGCAGGTACCATAACAACTGGAGGGAAAAAATTATAGTCGTAGTCATATATAATCCACCTCCAAATGACAGAAGACCCAGACAGGAATATGATAGAAACAACATGGCCGCCATTAAACATAATAGAAAGAGCAGCTTCTGTTGCTAGCAGGAATGGATCTAGACTACTAATTATGAGAGACTTCAAACCATGGGAAGATAGATTGGGAGATCATAGACCTGCATGGAGGACCAGAAACATGGAGAGCTAAGCTGCTGGACGTGGCAACAAGAAACTTTCTAAGCCAGCACATCAAGGATCCAAACAAGAATGAGAGGAGAAGATGAACCAGCAATGCTTGATTTGATATTTACCCTAAATGAGTGGGATAATAAGGGAACTTAAGATGGAAGCGCCTTGGGAATGAGTGATCACAGTGTATGGAACTTTGAGTACCTGGTAGAGCTAGGAATTATCTCCCCCAAAAAAGAACTAGGAATCAAAAGGCTGGAATACCGGAAAGGGGAATTATGAAGAGATGAGAAGTTTCCTAAGCGAAATACCTTGGGACACAGACCTCAGAGATAAGTCTGTACAAGGTATAATGGACTATGTTATCAAAAAGTGTCAGGGGCAGTAAACTGGTTCATCCCGGCCCATAGGGAAAAATCCGAGAAACAACAGAAGAATCCATGGTATAATAGGGCCATGTATTGAAGCGAAGAAACTGAACAAAAGGGCGAGGAGGAACTTCTGGAATAACAGAACACCAGAAAGCAGAGAGAGATACCAGAGAACCAGGAATGAGTACGGTCAGTGTGAGAAGAGAAGCAGAGAAAATTTATAAAAATGATATAGCAAACAAAGCCAAGACTGAACCAAAGCTACTCCACAGTCACATCAGAAGGAAAACAACAGTGAAAGAACAGGTATTGAAGCTTAGAACAGGCGAGGACCGGTATACAGAGAATGACAAGGAGTGTGTGTGAAGAACTCAACAAGAGGTTCCGGGAGGTCTTCACAATAGAACAAGGTGATGTCACTGTGCTAGGAGAAAGGGAAGTAAACCAAGCGGCCTTGGAGGAGTTCGAAATTACGAGAGAGGAGGTCAAGAAACACCTGCTGGATCTTGATGTTAGAAAGGCTATTGGTCCAGACGGGCTCTGACCATGGGTTCTGAAAGGAGTGTGCAGAGGCACTTTGCTTGCCACTCTCCATAGTGTATAGTAAGTCACTAGAGACGGGAGACCTACCAGAAATATGGAAGATGGCCAAAATGCAAAAAGGGCGACAGGCAAGAGGCACTGAACTACAGGCCAGTGTTCTTGACTTGTATACCATGCAAGGTGATGGAGAAGATCGTGAGAAAAAACCTGGTAACACATCTGGAGAGAAGGGACTTCGTGACAAAATCGCCAACATGGGTTCAGGGAGGGTAAATCTTGCCTGACTGGCTTAATAGAATTCTACGCCCAGGTGACAAAGATTAAGCAAGAAAGAGAAGGCTGGGCAGACTGTATTTTCATGGATTGTCGGAAAGCCTTTGGCACAGTACCGCGGTTAGAGAGTTACGGTGAGGGGTGAGACCTCAGATTGGCATGAAGTCACCAGTGGAGTCCCACAGGGCTCTGTTACTCGGTCCTATTCTTGTTTCTGATATATTGTAAATTAGCTCCCGGAGGGTATTGATTCATTTCTCTCAATGTTTGCGGACAATGCCAAAATTATGAGAAAGATTAAGACAGTGGAGGACTGCTTGAGGGGGCTTCAAGAAAGCCTAGACAAGCTGAAGAATGGTCAAACAAATGGTTGTTAGAGTTTAACCCAAGCAAATGTAATGTCATGAAGATAGGTGCAGGAAGCAGGAGGCCAGATACAAGGTACCATCTGGGAGATGAAATACTTCAAGAGTCAGAGGAATGAAAAAAACTTGAGGGTTGATATTACTCTAGAGCTGTGTCCTGTAGCCCATATCAATAGGATAACATCAGCGCATATGCCAGGCTGGCCAACAAAAGAACGGCATTCAGAAACTTGTGTAAGGAATCATTAAGAACTTTGTATACCATATATGTTAGGCCAATCCTGGAGTATGCAGCCCCAGCATCGCGTCCATATCTAGTCAAGGATAAGACCAAACTGGAAAAGGTTCAAAGGTTTGCCACCAGACTAGTACCCGAGCTGATAGGTATGAGCTACATGGAAAGACTACGGGAATTAGACCTCATTTCGCTGGAAGGCAGAAGAGTTAGGGGGGGACATGATCACAGCATTCAAGATTCTCACGTGAATTGAGAGGGTAGATAAAGACAGTCTATTTAACACAAGGGGCACACGCACTAGGGGACACAGGTGGAAACTGAGTGCCCCAAATGAGCCACAGAGATATTAGAAAGAACATTTTTAGTGTCAGAGTGGTTGACAAATGGAATGCATTTGGGAGTGATGTGGTGGAGACTGACTCTATACACAGTTTCAAGTGTGGATATGATAGAGCCCAATAGGCTCAGGAACCTGTGCACCTGTTGATTGATGGCTGAGAGGCAGGACCGAAGAGCTAAAGCTCAACCCCTGCAAGCACAACTAGATGAGTACATTGGATTGGAGAACTGGAATTGTAAACAAACATGGCAGAGAGCAGACGTAACACAGTGGGAGGAGGAGGACAAGATGTCTCGCTTGAGGAGGCACTCGTTCAAATGTTGAGTGAAATCAGGATGGAACAAAAGGTAATGAGGGAAAAGGTAGCCAACCTGCAGGATGAACTGATTGTGGCAGAGGATGAGATTAAAAGCCTGAAGGAGAATTCCCATTATCAGCTACGAACCAGCCCTCAGGAAGATGGTAATGTATCTATAGAAGGGACTTCTACATTACAACCCGCATTTGCAGATATACTTAGAAGGACCCCGGAAGTGGTCTCTGCAGTAAAGGAAATTGCCATGAAAGTTGCTACTTCTCAGGAAGCAGCAAGATGTACTAGGTGACTGATAGAGAGGAAAAGAGCAGTAGTCGTAGTAAGTATTTGGGCCCAAATAGGGCCCACTCCAAGGGTGAGGAGAGATATGGGCAAAGCCACAGTCAAAGAGATCCTTGAAGGAGTACAGATGGAGGGGGAAGAATTGAATATAGAAAAGGTTTTCAGGCTTGGCCGGTACAACAAGGACAAAGATCAATTGATAAAAGTGGTTTTCAACAGCGAGAACACACAAAAGGAAATTTTAGCAAAGTAGAGTAGCCTACTCAATGTGCGGAAGTTCAAAACGGTATTCCTGCAGAGGGATATGACTAGGGAGGAGAGAAAGGGCAGCAGCAGCAAGAAAGGCGTGCAAGGAGAGGGAAAGGAATCAGGGAACCACAACCCAGAACCCTACGATCCCATAAGGGAGTGGGGAACCCTCCACAGGCAATTCAAAAGCCCCAGTGGGAGGAGGATCACACCCTTCTCCCAACCAATAGGTGCCCTACCTGCCCCAGCCCCTATACTCCTCCCCCCACCCTAAGCGCTCCCTTTTCCCCCACCCCCTATCCCCTCCCTCCTCTCCCACCCCCCTAAGCCCTCCCTTCTCCCTGCCTAAGCCCTCTTTCCTCCCCCTCTCTCCCAAGCCCTTCTCCCCTACCCCCCAAGCCCTCCTTTCTCTTCCACCCCGCCAAGCCCTCCCTCCCTTTCTTCCTATCCCCCCAAACCCTCCCTTCTCCTCCACCCCTCCAAGCTCTCACTTTGCCCCTACCCTATCCAAACCAGATCCTCCCAGCCCCCCCCCCCCCACAACCCAGGTCCCCCTCACTCTCAGCCCCCCTCACAACCTAGGGGCCCCCCCCTTCCCCCCTCCCCCTCCAAGACCCTCCATGTTTACCTACTCCAGTGGAAGCAACAGAAACTGGGGATGGACAGAAAAGCGTCAGCTTCAAGGTGATGTACATGAACATAGGCAGGATTACAAGCAAGGCGAGTGAATTTAGGGAAAGAGCACAAGACATAAACCCAGATGTAACTGGAATCACAGAAACAAAACTCTCATGTATCATAACAAATGCGGTGTTACCCCCAGGATTACACTGTAATAAGGAAAGAGAGGGAGGGAAGGGGAGGAGGCAGAGTGGCCTTACACATGAGAAAGGAATGGAGTTTCAAGGAGATGGTTTTCCCAGGCTGTGAAGGGTCACATTGCAGTTAATAACATAATTGAGAGGGCAGCCTCTGCTGCCTATAGAAATCGATCCCATCTGCTCATCATGGGGGACTTCAATCACGGAAGGATAGACTGGGAGAACAAGGAACCCCACGGAGAAGAGCATACATTGAGAGCCAAACTAGTGGAGGTGGCGACAAGAAACTTTCTAAGCCAACATGTCAGGGAACCCACTAAGATGAGGGGAAACAATGAACCAGCGAGACTCTACCTAGTCTTCACTCTGAATGACTCTGACATAAGGGAAATTTACTTCGAGGCCCCAGTAGGAATGAACGATCACAGTGTACTGACGTTTGAGTATTTGGTCGAAAAAGGACTAGAGAACTCGAAAATGGGAACTGAAAGCAAAAGGCTGGCATTCCGTAAGGGAAATTACGAGGATGTAAGAAAATTCCTAACGGATGTAACATGGGAAGCAGAGCTAAGGGAAAAGACGGCCCAAGACATGATGGAATACATCACACATAAGTGCAAGGAGGCAGCAGAAATATTTATCCCGGCCCAAAAGATAAAAACTGAAATGCAGATTAGAAACCCATGGTTTAATCAGAGATGTGAGCTAGCTAAGCAACAAAGTAAAAGAGCATGGAGAAACTAAAAATAGCAGGACACTTGAGAGCAGAGAAGGTTACCAGAGAGCCAGGAATGAATACATCAGGGTGAGAAGAGACGCAAAAGGGCAATATGAAAACGACATAGCAAGCAAGAGTAAGACCCAACCCAAATTGCTGCACAGCCATATCAGGAGAAAGACAACAGTGAAGGAGCAGGTAATGAAACTGAGGATGGGGGCAGACAGATTCACTACAAAGGACAAAGAAATGTGCGAGGAACTCAATATGAAATTTCAGGAAGTCTTCACATTAGAGCAAGGAGAAGTTCCAGAGATAAGAGATGGAATAATTAACCAGGCACCAGTAGAGGAATTTGAGATTACCAGGGGAGTTGTAAGGAAGCTCTTGCTATAGTTGGATGTGACAAAGGCAATAGGCCCAGATGGAATATCACTATGAATACTAAATGAAGGAGCAGAAGCACTGTGCCTGCCACTCTCCATGGTGTATAACAAATCACTGGTAACATGTGAATTGCCAAAAATTTGGAAGGCGGCCAAAGTGGTCCCGATATACAAGAAGGCGGATAGACAGGAGGCACTGAACTACAGGCCAGTGTCCCTAACTTGCATGCCATGCAAGCTAATGGTGAAAATTGTCCGAAAAAAGCTAGTCGAGCATCTGGAGCGAAGAAACTTTGTCACAACACAAACATGGTTTCAGGGATGATAAGGCATGCCTCACAGGATTAATTGATTTCTACAATCAGGCGACAAGAATCAGGCAAGAAAGAGAGGGGTGGGCAGACTGCATATTTTTGGATTGCAAGAAAGCCTTTGACACAGTGCCACATCAGAGAATGGTGCGAAAACTGGAGATACAGGCAGGAGTGGAAGGGAAGGTACTCCATTGGATAAGGGAGTTCCTAAATAACAGAAGACAGCGAGTCACTGAGCAGGGTGAGGTATCAGATTGGTGAGACGTCATCAGTGGGGTACCGCAGGGTTCTGTCCTTATACCCATACTGTTTCTTATATATGTAAATAATCTTCCAGATGGTATAGAATCATTCCTCTCATTGTTTGCTGATGATGCAAAAATTATGAGGAGCATTAAGACGGAGGAAGACAGTGTGAGACTACAAGATGACTTAGACAGACTGCATGAATGGTCTAACAAATGGCTACTAATGTAACTAGACAGTGGAAACAGGAGGCCAGACACAGAATACAGAATGGGAGATGAAGTCCTTCATGAAACGGACAGAGAGAAGGATCTAGGAGTTAATATCACACCAATCCTGTCTCTTGAAATTCACGTTAAAAGAATAACATCTGCGGCATATGCGAGACTGGCTAACATCAGAACCGCCTTCAGGAACCTGTGTAAGGAATCATTCAGAACCTTGTATACCACATATGTACGACCAATCCTGGAGTATGCGGCCCCAGCATGGAGCACGTACCTTGTCAAGCACAAGGCGAGCTTGAAAAAGTTCAGAGATATGCCACTAGTTAGTCCCAGAACTAAAAGGTATGAGTTACGAAGAAAGGCTGCGAGAAATGCACCTCACGAATCTAGAAGACAGAAGAGTGAGGGGAGACATGATCACTACCTACAAAACTCTCAGAGGAATTGACAGGATAGATAAAGAATTTTTTTTTAACACGAGTGGTACGCAGTCAAGGGGACACAGGTGGAAAATGAGTACCCAAATGAGCCATAGGGACGTTAGAAAGAACTTTTTCAGTGTCAGAGTAGTTAACAGATGGAATGCATTAGGCAATGATGTGGTGGAGGCTGACTCCATACACACTTTCAAATGTAGATGTGATAGAGCCCAATAGGCTCAGGAATCTGTACATCAGTTGATTGATTGTTGAGAGGCGGATCCAAAGAGCCAGACCTCAACCCCCGCAAGCACAATTAGGTGAGTACACAGAGTCAACAAACGACGCCATCTCTCCCTCCCTCCTCATAAAGATTCCTCCTCCCATCATACTGCGCACATCGCTAATTCTCACCACAATCATTTTCAGAATTTTCAGAATCCCGGTCACAAAATCCTGTAAATGAAAATTTTTCCACAAGTTTATTTTGTAATGGAACATGAGAACTTGTTTGAAGATTTATAGATGGACGAAACAATGACAGTGTGCTGTGGCTAGCGCTGTAAACATCTTGAACAGCATTGTGTTCACTGATATCTGAACATTGTACACAGTCTTTATCACAGTTAGGCTCTTCTGTAATACTATCATGGCTAAATAATGTCAATTACATATATATTTTAACATTTTTAGACGATGCTGTGGTCACAAGGTGAACAGCAGTGTTGTTAGCTCATGCTGTGTGCGCTTGCCTTGGTTGCTCACTTAAAACTGAGGCCTTCACACCCGTGAATGTTGCCCACGATTTTTTTAAATAGTGTCTGTTTACTAGAGCCCTGATGAAGCGGATGTGAACCCCTGTGTAGCCGCGGGACTTTTATATCTTATGAAGTACTCCCAACCATTCAGAGCTATGGTGCACCGTCCTGCAATAGTGACTCACCCCAGCTATAAATTTATTGCGCCGTTTAAGGTTTAAGGGTTTAATTCACACTACTATTTGTTAGTTTAGAATTATATACCCTCAGCTGTTTGTAGTGTGAGAGCTGATCTTCCAGCATCGGACTTGGTCCGCATATGTGATCCATCATGAGCAGGTATTAATTGCGACAATCTAGTCCTGGTGTGTCGCAGCTCAACTAATTTCTGGTGTGCTCGCAATATACCTGGGGAAATGTTACAACGTAACATCTACCAAGAACAGATATACTTCAATTGTAGTACATGAAGAATATTAGAGACTCTTCCTCATGTGAGGTTGTGTTATCCTGCCTTGTGACGATTAATACTAGATATAGGAAATAACTGGCAAATAAATCTGAGCTAATAAACTAACCTAACTGTGGCCCCTTCCTCCTGTTATGCAAGTTGCGCAAACAAATAGTGACTACATTCCTTTGTTGTAAGTCACCCTGCTAACTAGAATTTGCAGGAGGAAATTTGTATTGTAAAAGGCCCGTATGTGGGCTCATGTTTCACCAAAACACTCTCCTTGTTTACACCGGCCTTTGTTTACAATGGCCGGTTTACAATAATCACATTAATATGGTACTCATCCAGTGGAACATTCCCTGACTGTGTACTCACCTAGTTGTGCTTGCGGGGGTTACGCTCTGGCTCTTTGGTCCCGCCTCTCAACCGTCAATCAACAGGTGTACAGATTCCTGAGCCTATTGGGCTCTATCATATCTACACTTGAAACTGTATATGGAGTTAGCCTCTACCACATTACTTCCTAATGCATTCCATTTGTCAACCACTCTGACACTAAAAAAGTTCTTTCTAATATTTCTGTGGCTCATTTGGGCATTCAGTTTCCACCTGTGTCCCCTTGTGCGTGTGCCCCTTGTGTTAAATAGCCTGTCTTTATCAACCCTGTCGATTCCCTTGAGAATCTTAAATGTGGTGATCATGTCCCCCTAACTCGTCTGTCTTCCAACGAAGTGAGGTTTAATTCCCGTAGTCTCTCCTCGTAGCTCATACCTCTCAGCTCGTGTACTAGTCTGGTGGCAAACCTTTGAACCTTTTCTAGTTTAGTCTTATGCTTGACTAGATATGGACTCCATGCTGGAGCCGCATACTCCAGGATTGGTCTAACATATGTGGTATATAATGTTCTGAAAGATTCCTTACACAAGTTTCTAAAGGCCGTTCTTATGTTAGCCAACCTGGCATATGCTGCTGATGTTATCCTCTTGATATGAGCGTCAGGGGCCAGGTCTGGCGTGATATCAACCCCAGGTCTTTCTCTCTCTCTGACTCCTGAAGTATTTCATCTCACAAGTGATACCTTGTACCTGGTCTCCTGCATCCTACCCCTATCTTCATTACATTACATTTGCTTGGGTTAAACTCTAACAGCCATTTGTTCGACCATTCCTGCAGCTTGTCCATTTCTTCTTAAAGCCTCAAGCTGTCCTTCTCTGTCTTAATCCTTCTCATAATTTTGGCGTCGTCAGCAAACATTGAGAGGAATGAGTCTATACCCTCTGGGAGATCATTTACTATATCAGAAACATGATAGGTCCGAGTACTGAGCCCTGTGGGACTCCACTGGTGACTTCACGCCATTCTGAGGTCTCACCCCTCAATGTAACTCTCTGCTTCCTATTGCTTAGGTACTCCGTTATCCACTGGAGCGCCCTACCAGTTACTCCTGCCTGTTTCTCCAGCTTATGCATCAACCTTTTATGGGGTACTGTGTCAAATGCTTTCCTACAGTCCAAAAAAATGCAGTCCGCCCATCCTTCTCTTTCTTGCTTAATCTTTGTCACCTGATCGTAGAATTCTATCAAGCCTGTAAGGCAAGATTTACCCTCCCTGAACCCATGTTGATGGGTTGTCACGAAGTCTCTTCTCTCCAGATGTGTTACTAGGTTTTTTCTCACAATCTTCTCCATCACCTTGCATGGTATACAAGTTAAGGACAATGGCCTGTAGTTCAGTGCCTCTTGTCTGTCACCCTTTTTGTATATTGGTACTACATTAGCAGTCTACCATATTTCTGGCAGGTCTCCCGTTTCCAGTGACCTACTATACACTATGGAGAGTGGCAAGCAAAGTGCTCCTGCACACTCTTTCAATACCCATGGTGAGATTCCGTCTGGCCACACAGCTTTTCTCACATCCAGCCCCAATAGGTGCTTCTTGACCTCATCTCACGTAATTTCGAACCTTTCCAAGGTCACCTGGTTTGCTGCCACCTCTCCTAGCGCCGTGACGTCTCCCTGTTCTATTGTAAAGACCTCCTGGAACCTTTTGTTGAGTTCTTCACACACCTCTTTGTCATTCTCTGTGTACCTGTCCTCGCCCACCCTAAGTTACATCACCTGTTCCTTCACTGTTGTCTTCCTCCTGATGTGACTGTGTAGTAGCTTTGGTTCGGTCTTGGCTTATTAGCTATACCATTTTCATACCTTTTCTCAGCTGCTCTTCTCACACTAACATACTCGTCCTGGTTCTCTGGTATCTCTCTCTACTTTCCGGTGTTCTGTTATTACGGAAGTTCCTCCATGCCCTTTTGTTCAGCTCCTTCGCTTTCATACACTCCCTATTAAACCACGGATACTTCTTTTGCTTCTCTGTTTTTTCCTGTCGGGCCGGGACAAACCTGCTTACAGCCTCCTGACACTTTTGAGTGACATAGTCCATCATGTCTTGTACGGACTTGGTTCTGAGTTCTGTGTCCCAATGTATATCCCTTAGGAATTTATTCATCTCCTCATTGTTTCCCTTCCGGTACGCTAGCCCTTTGTTTCCCAGTTCTTTTTTGGGGGTGATAATTCCTAGCTCAACCAGGTACTCAAAGCTCAATACACAATGATCACTCATTCCCAAAGGGGCTTCCAACTTAACTTCCCTTATATCCGACTCATTTAGGGTAAATATCAGATCAAGCAAGGCTGGTTCATCCCCTCCTCTCATTCTTGTCGGTCCCTTGACGTGTTGACTTAAAAAGTTTCTTGTTGCCACATCCAGCAGATTACTCTGGATTACTCCTCTCCATGTGTCTGGTCCTCCATGTGGGTCGCTGTTCCCCCAATCTATCTTATCATGGTTGAAGTCTCCCATGATTAGTAGTCTGGATCCGTTCCTGCTAGCCACAGAAGCTGCTCTCTCTTATTATGTCAATGGTGGCCAAGTTGTTTCTATCATATTCTTGTCTAGGTCTTCTGTCGTTCGGTGGGGGTTATATATGACTACTACTATAATTTTCTGTCCTCCAGTTGCTATGGTGCCAAATATGTAGTCACTGAAACCTTCATAGTTCTGAATTACCATATCTTCAAAACTCCAACCTTCTCTTATTAGCAAAGCTACACTACCTCCACCTCTCCCTTCTCTCTCTTTGCTCACTTGCTAGTAGCCCTGTGGAAACAATGCATTTGTTGTGGTTTTTGTTAGCTTTGTTTCTGTGAGTGCTATTATCTCTGGGTTTTCTTCTAGTGCCCATTTTCCGAGTTCATTTGTTTTATTTGTAATCCCATCTATGTTAGTGTACATTGCCTTGAAGCTCACTTTCTTCTGTTCATTTTCTTGCCCCCTTCTTGGCGAGCATTCTGCCCATTGGGAAAGCTGTTCCCTGGGTGAGAAGATCTGTGAGGTGGTTTGCAGGGTCTCAGAGGATTTTGGGGTGGGGGATAGGGGTTGAAGGGAAGGTGGGACAGGTAGGGTGTGGGTAAAGGAGATAGGGGAGGACATGGAGGATACGGGGTGAGGAGGGAGGAGGGATAGGGAGGGTATGGGATGAAGGGGGAGGGTGGACAAGGGGGGAGGAAAGGCGGGAGGGGGGATATGATGGGAATGGGGGAGGGGTGACAGGGTCAGAATGGGGTGGGGGGCAGGGAGGGAGGGTTGGGTGATCATTTGGGTTGGGGGCAAGTAGGGTGAGGGGAAGGGAGGGTTTCTATGCAGAGGGAGGTGGTGGTGTTGCCCTCCCCTCTGGTGTTGGTGGGATGCTGGTTTTGGGTTCCCCTCTTTTCTCTGGGACTGTTGTGTTGTGGGCTGCAATTTCCTGGTTTACTCCTCTCTCCCTGCGCTTCCTCCTTGCCTCTGATGCCCTGACTCTCTCCTCCTTCGTCCTGTCCCTCTGCAGGAATACTTTTTTGTATCCCTCCACATACTGCAGACGACTCTTCTTTTCGAGAATATCCTCCTTCGTGGCTTCGTTTGTAAACACCACCTTTACAAGTCGGTTTCTGTCCTTGTTGTACCAGCCCAACCTGAAAACCTTCTCAATGTTTTGTTCAGCCCCTTCCATCTGTAACCCCTTATGTAGCCCATGTACTGCCTCTCTATCCTTGGTATTCCATTCTTGCCTGTTGGATCCTTTCTGTTCTTTGATGCCTACAACTACCACTGATCTTTTTCTCTCCGGCAGCTGACTGGTGCACCTTGCTGCTTCCTGTGAGGTAGCTGCTTGCATGGCTACCTCCCTCACTGTGTCCATTGCTTCTGGGCTTTTGCTCAGTCTTTCTGCAAATGTTTCAGGTACAGAGGCATTTCCTTCCAATGTAACATTCCCAATGTTAATGTGTGGTCACATTAACATGGTGGTCATCCTGTGGAACATTCTCTGGCTATGTGGTCACATTAACATGGTAGTTATCCAGTGGAACACGTAACCAGTTAACTTCTCTGGCCCTACTGGTATTGCTATCATTATAATATACCGTATAAAAAGTATTCTCGATAGATACATGTTGGAGAGGTGTTGGATCAGATGAACATTACCCGGAATGAGTTGAGCGGAGCACTGTGGTGATCATACATCTTATGTTCCGTGTTCCTGTAATACTTCTTTTTGCTTATCTAAAATAGTTTTACTCTAATATTATGACAAAAGTAGCCATTGGCTTGGCTTTCTGCGGTATGCTTTAGTATTGTAAACGTAACTTAAAGCGTTGACTAATATCCTGCACACCTAAATAAAAACATATATTTTGTCTAAGATTATGTCTTTTTATATATATATATGTTCCTTCAGTAATGCAATTTACAATATTGTTTGTTACTGTCGTGTTGGTCCTGGTCACGATAACCGACCTTGAAGCTTGGCTGGATGTTGGAGCAATTGTTATCATGTTTAAACACTTCTAACTTTCTTGTGAGATATTCCTTAATATCATGTTTAGTTCTTCTTTGTTAGTGATCATTACAGTGTCACCATCAGGTCCGTCGATGATGTTATCATGTGATACACCTAAATGTTGTTGATCTTATTAGCACTGTAAGCTTGCGACAATGTATATCACAGTCCAAAATTACTTTTATGCTATTTAGCAAAATACAGAATGGTGACGATAATTTTTTGGTGTATTTTGTAATTGGGAACTATTTCCTTTCTTGTAAGATTGATATTCTGACTTAGAACACTATAAAAATATATATTTGCTGTTTTATGGAGATGAGACACTATTGACACTTAGCTAAATGAGATCATCCCTTAATCAATTAAGGGATGATTAATATGTCATGGTACAGATAAGAAGGTTTAGCCCACAGTTACTGATAACTCCAGTTTCAGCCACAATTATCATGAAGGACTTACGAATAGTATCAGCCTGGCTTGTAATTGTCAAGAAAGTAGCAGCTAACAATTCTTCCACTTCAGTTTGCAACCCATAAGTTCCAGGAATGTGATCCATTATGTGTCAACCTTCGTAGCCACCTAGGTGTGATTGCGGAGGTTTAGCTTCGGCTCTTTGGTCCCTCCTCTCAACTGTCAATCAACTGGTGTACAGGTTCCTAATCCTTTTGGGCTCTGTCATATCTACCTTTGAATCCATGTATGGAGTCTGTCTCCACCACATCGCCTCATAATGTATTCCATTGTTTAATTACAATGACACTAAAAAATTCTTTCTAATTTCTATGGCTCATTTGGGTACTCAATTTCCACCTGTGTCCGTTAGTGCGTGTGCCCCTTGTGTGAAATACTCTTTATTTACCCCATCAATTCCTCCGAGAATCTTGTAATGTTGTGATCATATCTTCCCTATCTCTTCTGTCTACCAGCGAAGTGAGATTTAGTTCCCGTAGTTTCTCCTTTTCGATCATATCCTTCATCTCGGTTACTAGTCTGGTGGCCAACCTTAGAACCTTCTCTAATTTAGTCATGTGCTTGATGTAGTCTCCTGCATGGTTCCATAAGTCGGGTGTATTGAATAATCCATGACTGTGGTCTACTGTGTGTTCCCATAAGTATAGTGAATGTTATGTCTCCAAAAGTATCAGAAAAAGTGAGATGTACTATATATCCTTGATGTGTAACATATTGTGTTAATATATAACAGTATTTATTCACAATTTTGGCAGCTTTTATTGATTCACCTTCTCTTGTTTTTGGTTGTATTGCCTTATGAAACGAGTAAATTTCCAACTTCAGTAATGTAAAATCACCTTCGGTTTTCCTTATCAATAACACTGTGTGAGAATTTTTTCTACGCCTACCTCCCTTAGGAGGTGGACTACAAGTTTAAAGGCTGCTCACGGCAGTTAAGCATGAGTCCAATAGAGAAAAGAAAAGCAGGAGCAAACCGCCAGGCCTCCACCACCAGGGGTGAAAACCTGTCCACAATAGGCCGCTGGCTCCTCCTAGTTAAACAGGACGTTAAAACTAATAAAGGATAACCGACGGGTTTTCACAATCAAATATTTATATTTGAGGTGGCGCTATGAATTGGAATTCGAATTCCCAAGAACAGCCGCCTTACCAAGATCACATTAACATTTAATCGTAATATGCAGAAATATGGTGGAATAATATGGTTGAAGGGTTGACATCAAAGACCGTTTTCTATAACATAACAATTTATTAATAACAAAAGACTAACTACTACATTACCGAGTTTACGTTACGTTAATGTCCATCCAGTGGCACGATAACAAACAGCTAAATAGCAACCCTTGCTGTGCGGCTGCATACTGAACTAACCTGAACACAGGTGTGCCCACTGATGACGCAATATTGCAAATCAAAGAAAAATATCACAGACTAAGTTACACCACAGCGAATGGTTACGTTATTGTCCATCAAGTGGTATTTGCAACACAGCTATTCAACAGCCCCTCGAGAAGTGATAGCAGGCTCCATCTTGCTAACACTTCAGGCTGACAACATGAACTAACTGAACAAATGAAGGATATCCAATGAAGACACAAGCATGCAATCAATAGTGTCTCGGTTTCTCTGACAGCTACTATAATCACAAGCTTAGGGGTTCTTCTCCCCCCCCCCCCCCAGGAGAGACCCACATAACTAGGCGGGTAGTCCAACAGTGACCCCCCCCCCCCCTATCACAGCCCAGTGTGAACACTCTTTGCAACTCCCTACAAGAAGTTGCCCTGTTGTAAACAGTAACAAAGACAGGCAAGGCGGGATTCTGGGACACAGCTCCACAAATCCCTAGATTACTCTACTCTCGTCACCAGATGACAATGAAAAGAAATTGCCTTATGTGATTAACTACATTAATTGACTGATCGCAGCAGTCAGCAACAAAGTACTACGGTAATCACAAACAATTGTCTCACACTAGACAACAACATGATGATACTCTACGTTAATCATTAACACTTGTCTCTCTTGTTAACAATAACTCAAACTTATATTACATCACACTTGACTCCTAGCAAGTATTCAGTGAGTAATTCACAATTAAGGTCAAACGGACCACTAATTACATCCCCATTGAGTTACGTTAACTAAGCCTACCCTAACTTGGTAGCTTCTCAACAGTCTGTGTCAAAAAATTACTAGTGAGTGTTAATTACCCTAATTAGCTCCGAGTAATTAATTAACTGTCACCAGGACCGATAATTAATCATCCATAAATACGTCTCACTCCGCATTGCCTAAGCAGATCTCATCAAACACTGTGAATTCACGGGAAAGGAGTTAATTACCCCTAATTAACAAGATGTGCCACTAATCCACTGTCCTCAGACAGGATATGATTAATACAACGATTTATGCTAGGTCCATGACCTCGCTTTACCGGGTCATCGGAGCTCTCCAGATGTTAATTACTCCACTAATTAGCATGAGCCACTAATTGCTATACCCCAGAAAGGTAATTAGTCTCGAGCAAATTACGTTAACACAAATACTGACAGACTCTGACAGATCCTCTCCCACTACGTGAATTCATGATGAGAAGGCTAATTACATAATTAGCTAGAGTGGTCAATTAGTTGTTACACGGACAATTAATTGCACCCGAGACGTATCTCACTCAAGCTCAACGCTGTTCTCTCTCATAACAGCCCTCACTCACTCAACAATAAGTGTGCACGCCTTATCCAGTTAATTCCCCAATTATTAACTCACTGAATCCTTAAGTCCTCAACACAACTTAAAGAAACAAAGTAACCCCAGTGTTACATAGGTCACACTACAATGGCATGCAACAACACAAATGCACTGCCCACATATGGTTGCGGCTACTGCAACTCGTTGCAGTAGCCGCAACTACAACTACAACTACAACCACAACTACAACTTGTGTGTTGACACATGGTTGTGCAACACACAAGAGTATACCAATATTACTGCCCCCCTTTTCTTGCAACCGTTGCAAAGGACTACTGTGAACACACACTTACCTCAGCAAGGCAACTAACCCATCAATTGCCTGCTCTCATTAAGCACTGTGAATTCCCCTGAATAATCCTAGAGGTCCCTTAAACCCTCAACACAGCTCCTAGGGCAGCAATATCATATAAACTGATAACAATACTGCACAAACCTTCAACATAATGATGCTGTCAGCATACCCCTCATGCTAATGACATCATTAGGCAATCAGTCAGCAATCACATCTACTGACTCACCACACAACACAGTACATAAAACATGCAAATGAACACATAGAAATGGCATTCACATAATCAATGAAAATTATATCATCAGGTAAATGTATCTCTAACTACACAGACCTCAGGGTATCCACTGACATCCCTGCAACCTGGCCTGCCTACCTCTAATGATTATATTTTTACATGCTGATACTCATAGCACTAATCACAAGTCTGACCGATTATATAGAATCGACAACTGGATCATTTATATGGTAAATCTCTACACTGACCGGTACATACTCGAGTCAGTCTACACACTTATATACATCATGATACTACAGTGTGGTCCCGTGTACACATCTATCTCCAGGTACCGCCCTACCAGTCACCTGGACGTGCTACAGACAGCTGTCTCTCAGCTGCTTCCCTAGCCTGGCGAGGCTCTGAGACAACTCTTACCGGGAATTTCCACTGGTACTCATGACACTGTTCACAATGATAAATTTTACTCACGTATACCTCCTCATTTTTACTTATTTCCCAGGTCACTACCACTCTAGCTGTCAATACTTAGCTTGCTCCTCATGCATCGACAAGATATGGCCCTAGGCTGTCCCGGAAAAGTGGCCAAGTGGCCCAAGGAGGTGGCCAAGGCATGTAGCCACCGCGTGGCCCACAGCGCCCCTCCCGTGCTGAGGGGGGGGGGGGTGGTAGCCGGCGCGCTGGCCGAGCCGGGCCGAGCCGAGCCGCTGGGTGGCCTGGGGGTGGCCCCCGGGCATACACACGTTGACGGGGAATCACCACCAACTCCAGCAAACCAGAGCCTGCCTTGCTCTACAGTGGGGTGACAATGGCCGGCGGCCACCGCCGCCTGGCGGAACTCAAAGTCGAACATGGGCCTGTAATCTCACCACAATCACACTAGGAGGCCCTGCTCGATTCCGCCAATTGTCCAACAACACTAGACAGGATATTCCAACCACCTGTTACACCATGAGGCTCTGCCAGCTGCCTCATGAGTGAACACTGTCAACTGTCTCTTTAGCTTTTTACTGTTCCTTCCGTAAATCCTTGGCCCCAATTCACGCCAATTGGGCCTTGACACAACTCCTGATGGCAGGAGTGCCATGCTCGATGAGTAATTTGGACGACAGAAGCGATTAACGGGGGTGGAGGTGGCAGGCCTGCCACCCTCCACCTGACACTTCTTCCTCCGCTTGCCGCCCAATTCAAACTGCCTCTATGGCGGGCAGGGAAACTCAAATGCCCATATCTCCCCCCCCCCCTACCTTGTCTTGACCAATCAGCAGGGAGCCGGCACACTACCAAGATGCCGCTTCCAACCACAGCTCTTCGCGCCAAAACTCGGCTTGGAGCACAGGTGCCTAAACCAATCACATGCCTCAGTCACCCTCAGGCGTCCTGTGACGTCACAAGGAGGGGGAGGCCTAAAAGACAGTGGCGTACTGTCTCACATGGTGGGGGGGGGGGGGAAGGGCAACGTTCACCCCACTGTCCCTCCCCCCCCCCCCCCCTGTAAAACCGTTGGGAGAATCAAGTACCACCCTTCACTCTCGACTCCCATCCTATTTCACAGAAACAGGAAAATTTCTGTAATTCTCTCTACAGAGCAATCACAGGCCTCTAACCAGTCCCAACCGACAGTCCTTAACATAAGCTTTCATTCAACACCCCACAAGTATATGTTAGTTTGAAAGCTTCAGTTTTCTAGAGTCCCTAGAGCGACTAGCCTAATCTAGAAACTAGGAAAACTAGCTGAGGGAATCTAGATTCCCTCACACTGTTGGAAAATATTATAATTTAACTATCTGTTATATTAACACATGTGCGTTGCTGAGCCACAGCAACCTTCCCCTGTCTCCCAGTCCTCCCACACCATTGCCCCCCCCCCCCCTCTCCTCCATCCCCCTCGTCCTCCCAACAATTCTTCACTCCCTCGTCCCATCATCCTCCCCACTATTCCCCTCCCTCCCCCATCCCTTTTTCCTCCCCACCATCCCCCACTCCACCATCCCCTCGTTCTTTCCACAATCCCCCACTCCCCTTTTCCATTGTCCTCCCCACTACTCTCCATTCCCGTGCCCACCATCCCCAACTCCTCCGTTTCCCTCGTCCTCTCCACCATTACCCTCTCCTCAGTTCCCACATCATCCCCACCATGCCCCCCTCCCGTACCTTTGTCTTCCCCAACTTCCCCACTCCCTCATCCGATGTATTCCCAAATGATCTGATGTTCCCATCAGAAAATTGGGAACATCAAATGATCTGATGTTCCCATCAGAAAATTGGAAACATCAAATGATCTGATGTTCCCCCATCGCTGGAATAAGAAAAACCAGTTAAAAAACGGAATGAAAACTAGGGTATGGTAAACAACACAGCTCAATTCCAACGCAATGTCATACAAAATAATGAAATCAAAATAAAAATCAATAAAAATCTATGAAAATTCAATTTAATGAAATAGGAAACATTGAAATAGAATCATTACATATTTATTATAGCGTGTGTAACAGATATGGGGCTGTTTTTAAAAAAAGCATGATTTTACCTGTCAGAGATGTGGCATTTATATGATAGGTGTATAAAATCACGCACATATTCGAATGGAACGTTGTGTCAAAATTTAATTGGAATCGGTAATGAGGTTTCAAAGGTTTCTTTCACATGAAAAACACAGTTTAAAAAAAAAAGGTTTGTTTTAACCCGTCACAGACGTGATATCTACATAGTATGTATATAAAAACCTGCTCGGACACAAATGGAACGTTATGTTAGAATTTCAAAGCAATCGGTGAAGAACTTTTGGAGATTAGCGATTTTGAACAAATGAGCACTTACATTTTGATTTATATAGATTTGTGCTCCCAAACCCAAGGATCACTAAATTACTCACAAAAATCACAGTAGCGTGATGCATAAAATCAACAAATCCACAAGGGCCGTGACAAGGGATCGAACCTACGTCCGAGAGGATGCTAGACGCTGCTTTAATCGACTGAGCTACGACATGGTCAAAAGAATTGCAACCAGAAGTTCTATTGACCTTACTTGGATCCTGCAGCCTTTCCGAGACACAAACCAGGGTTTTACACAATTCCCCCATGCACTCGAGCTCTATCAATAAGCTGTTCCACCTCTTAACCCTTACTTCTTTACACTCTCCTCTCGGACGTAGAGGGATCTTCTTGGACATAGGGTCGAACCCTCGTCACGGCCCTTGTGAATTTATTCATCACTAAATTATTTATGTTTCCTCGTTTTTTTGTAATCTACATTTTTCTAAATTTAAGGTAATATTAAAATTAAAAATGTTAAATATATGGTTTAAATTGTATTATTATTATTGTATATTTCTTATTTCTTATGGTGAAGATTTGCTACCACAAAAAATAAGCAAATGTGAATTGTTCTGAATCTTTCAATTATTTCTACATGTTTTGTATAACTTGATACAAATGTTGATATTCTTTTTTTTTCCTGGGAAGATTTGAGGCCCAAACCTCCTTCTCAGCTCCCCATCAATAACGAAATGCAACTAATTTTGTTTTCATTTTATTGTAATTACTTTATTAGCATATGATCATAAAATGCATATGGCTTAATCTTTTTTTTTATATATATCTGTAAATCCATAATCGGTGAGAGAAAACCCATATCATATCAGTGCTAAATTGTAACATGATTAATAGTTAAATATATTTCATCCCGAATTTTGCATAACCTTTTCTATTTCAAAAGAAAGAATTATTTGTTGAGCTTTTGAACAAAGCCTCTCAAGGGAGGAGCCACAGAAAAAATGCCACAAGGTAATTGGTAGGAGATGTTTATGTACATTTTTTATATATTAAAGGGCCTGGTGATGTAGAGTTTTTTCAAAATATGAAAAATAGTGAAAAAATTCAAATAAATCTCCCACATCAGCGTCTTGAAAATTTCATCCCAATATGATAAGAAAGGAATTTTTCACGAATTTTAACTAAATAAATGCATGCACATTGGGCCGCAACCAGTACTGATAATAACGATAATATCTCCTATTTAGTAGCAATAAGGGATAAAGAGATGAAAGCACCTGTCCGATGCACAAAGAAGAAAGGTAATATGTAAGTAATTATCAAAAGAAGGCACCAAACCGGGATTGCTATATAGCACCATCAAAGTGCAAAATAATCAGAGGGTGCTAAATATCACCAAGAATGCCAATACGAGAACAGAAACGCACAAGACGAATGATATCAAAAGTATCTGATTCACAAAGAATTCTATCGAAGGACAAGTGACCGCGAGGGACGGTCGGAAAGCAAGACACGCTCGTCCTGGAAGTCAAGACATTCAACAAGGATATGCACAACTGTAAGAGGGACAACGCATTTCGGACAATAAGGAGCAGGGCAGCACTCCATTAAGTGGCCGTGAGTTAAGCGAGTATAGCCAATCCGCAACCTTGCTATAGCAGTTTCCCACCGTTGGTGACGGTGGCAGGAGGAAGGCCACGGGGACACACTACGTTTGAGAGTACGCAGCTTGTTACCAACTACAGAAGACCAACAACCTTGCCAACGGGCAGGGATGGAGGAATGAATAACTGGATAAAAGTCAGAATAAGAATTACCTTTACAGGAGATGGGACAAGAAAGGATAGCTTCCCTAGTGGCAGCATCCACACGCTCATTTAAAGAAACACCAATATGGCTGGGAACCCAGCAAAACTCTACCGATTTAAATTTATTAGAAATAAGAAACAGCCAATGTTGTATCTCGATGACCACTGGATAGACAGGATTAAAGGACCCTAGAGCCATGAGGGCACTACAAGAGTCAACTACAACCACAAAGGAGGATCGACAATGAGAAAGCAAGAGACGGAGAGCATAGAGAATAGCATAAAGTTTTGCTGTAATGATGCTAGCCTCCGAAGGGAGGCAACACATATAAGTGCGGTCAGGAAAAACAACAGAGTAGCCCACACCGTTCGCAGACTCAGACCCATCGGAGAAAATGGAAATAGAGTGGAAGTGCGAAGAAAAGTACTCGAGGAAAAGGTGTTCCAGAACCGTAGGAGGGGTAAAAGCTTTAGTGATGCGGGTCAAGGATGTACAAAACTTTGGAAGGAGGTACTCTCTACGGGGGCAAGGAAGGAACAATACGAAAAGAAACATTAGAAATATGAACGGAAAGAGAATCCTGTGAGTGAGATAGTCGGACAGAATGAGGGAGGCGATAAAGAGGAACAGGAACCACAGGAAGGGTAAAACCTAAAGCACGACAGAAGACAGAGGAAGGATGTTGTAAGGACTGCACAAGATAAAGAAGACAGTAGCGATCACGGCAGTCCTGGAGAGAGAGGAAGCCAGTGTCAACATACAAGCTGAGATCAGGAGTCGAACGAAAGACACCAGAGCTGAGACAAAACCCAGTATGGTGCAAAGCATCAAGACGGCGAAGAGAAGAAGGAGAAGAGTATGCAGGGCAACCATAATCGAGTTTAGACAGGACGAGAGAGGAATGCAAATAGAGGAGCGTGCGCCTATCCGCTCCCCAAGAGGTATGGGACAAAACCTAAAGTGAGTTAGGGGTCTTAGAGCATTCAACTCGAAGGTAAGAGATATGGGGCGACCAAGACAAACGAGTGTCAAAAATTAACCCCAAAAGCTTAGCGGAATCCTTGTACACAAGGGGATGACCATAAAACGTGAAAGAGGGACGAAGAACGACATGCTTCCGAGTAAAAGTCATAGCATAAGTCTTAGACGCAGAGAACTTGAAGCCATGATCGGTGGCCCAAGACGACACGTCATCAATCGCAAGTTGAAGCCGCCGTTGAAAAAGAGGCGAATCATCACCCTGACAGCAAAGGTTAAGATCGTCAACATAGAGAGCAGAGAAGACGCCAGAAGGAAGAGAGGAAAGAAGACCGTTGAGGGCAACTAGGAAAAGAGTAGTTCTTAGAACACTTCCCTGGGGTACACCCTCATACTGCCTAAAAGGGGCAGAGAGAGTGGTACCAAGCCTCACACGAAATGAACGAAGAGAGGAAACTTTGGAGGAAGAGAGGGATATTCCCCTGAAGGCCAAATGAATAAAGTTGGGACAGAATATGATACTGCCAGATAGTGTCGTTAGCCTTTTCCTGGTCAAAAAGGACGGCAACAACGAAGGTCTTTGCAAAAGTACTGCAAAAGCAATACGAATATAGACCTCTAAGTTCACCAGGGCATCCGTTGTGCTGCGGCACTTGCGAAAACCAAATTGAAGAAGGGAGATGTGGTGACAGTGCTCTAAGAACTACATCAAACGAACGTTAACCATACAATCAAAGAGCTTGCAGACACAACTCGTGAGGGCAATAGGGCGAAAGTTCTTGGGGATGACCCGAGAGACCCTGGTTTCCGAACAGGGAAGACAACAGCATCGAGCCAGTTCTCAGGGACTAACGACGACTCCCAGACCCGATTGTACAGACTCAGTAAATACTGAGACGTGCACGGAGGGAGATGGTGAAGCATTTCATAATGAATGACATCGGAGCCTGGCACTGTAGAACCACACTAGGGCAGACTGAAGCTCAGAGAGAGAGAAGGGATCGTTATGGGGAAGGCGAAGATGAGTACAGAAATCTAAAGGACGAGATTCAAGAACAGGCTTACGAAGAAGGAAGGATAGGGGAAGATGAGAACCAGAACTAACAGATGAAAAGTGGGAACCCAGTTCGGTCATGACCTGCAACGGGTCCTCCACAAGAGCACCACCGAGGCAAAAGACCGGCTAGACATCGGGAGCAAACTTACCCGCTATCTTGCATATACGCTTCCAGACTAGTGGCAGAGGAGTTTCGGCCGTAACGGTGGAGACATAAGACATCCAGCATGCACGTTTAGCCGCACAGATGGTCCTATGGACCACTGTTCTCGCCTTCCGAAACAAAAGAGAATACTCAACCGTCTGCCGGCGGCGGTGCCTCTTCCAGGCTGCATGCTTACAACGGACAGCCCGAGCACAGTCCACATTCCACCAGAGAACGCACTTCCGCGTTCACAGAGAGGAAGAGCGAGGAATAGAACAGAGGGCAGCGTCAAAGACAGTGTCATGAAAAAGAAGAAGGGCACGAGGGCGAGGCAGAACGGAGAAATCGGAAATAGTAGCACGGAGAGTAAAAAGGTGCCAGTCAGCCTCGGCAAACCGTTACCTACGGAAGGCAAGAGGAGGGTGAAAAGAGAAAAAGGTAACAAGGATAGGAAAATGGTCACTGACATGGAGGTCATCAAGGACCGACCCCCTACTCGAAATTTAAGTAAAGGGATGACGAGCACAGAGAAAGATCGAGACAGGAAAGGGAGCGGTTCCGAGAGTCCAAATGAGTGGGCTCATCAGAATTCAGAAGAGACAGGGAAGAAGAGAGGATGTAAGGTTTAAGGAAGCGATCCCGGGTGTTTGTCAGCACATCACCCCAAAGGGCATGTCCAATTGAAATCACCAAGCAGGAGCACAGGCTCCGGCAAGGAGTCCAGTAGGTGTTTAAGATCGGGAAGAGAAAGTGGAACAGTGTGGGGGAAAGATAGATGAACAAACCGTGTATCATTTACTCACAAAGACACGGGCAGCAGAGCAGTGGAGAGGCGAGGAAAAAAGTAAGGGGCCAAAGGGGACATCAGAGCGAATCAAGAGAGCAGAATAGTTATGGGCCCCCAGCAACAGCTGGGAGGGGGGGGGGAGAGAAAAGAATAGCCACAGAAGCGACCAGGACGAGCATCAAGCATCGGCTCCTGGAGACAGACACAAAGGGGTGTCTATCACAAAGGATAGCAACAGAGAACAAAGAAGAAAGAAAGGTGAAAAAGGAACACACCACGTTAAAGAAGCACAGGGTCAGGATCAGGGTCAGCGAAGTCAGGGCTAGGGAGCATGGGTAAACTGAGTAAAGAAGTAGGGATATGAGCGGGAGGACAGACCAGAGGTGGACGAGCAGGGTCCGGAGGAGGAGGAGGAGGAAGAGGGGGAGGAGACAACCGAGAGGGGTAGGCAAGGAGAGCAGGAGGAGGGGAAGAAAGAGGGGAGAGCACCTCAGCAAGGGCAGTAACCGAGATGGGGCTGGGGGCCAAAGAAACCTCCACACTAGGAACAAGGGGTCTACCACCAAAGCGGGAGGGGAAGGAACGATAGAATCAGACAAAGATAGGGGGCGATGAAGAAAGTGAAGCCTTTTTACCTACTGGGGAGGAGGAAAGGTTTAAACCAATAAATAACCAATAAAGGGTAACCGACGGGTTCTCACAATCAAATATTTATATTTGATGTGGTGCTATGAATTGGAATTCGAATTCCCAAGAACAGCCGTCATTTCAAAAGATTACATCAACATCAATCGTATAAAGCAGAACATAGGTGAAAAAGAATGGTTGAAGGGTTGACATCAAGGACCATTTTCTATAAAATAAATAATTTATTAATAACAAGAGACTAAACTACTACAACATCGAGTTTACTTTACGTTAATGTCCATTCAGTGGCACTATAACAAACAGCTAAATAGCAACCCTTGCTGTGCGGCTGCACACTGAACTAACCTGAACACAGGTGTGACCACTGACGACGCAATATTGCAAATAAAAAAAAATTCACAGACTAAGTTACACCACAGAAAGTGATTCGTTACGTTATTGTCTATCAAGTGGCACTTGCAACACAGCTATTCAACAGCCCCTCGCACTGCGGGCTGATTACATGAACTAATTGAACAATGATGGATGACCACTGATGACACAAGCTTGCAATCAATATTGTCACGGCTTCACGGTGAACAGATACTATAATCACAATCTTACAGGTCCTCCAACCATAACAGGAGAGACCCACGTAACTAGGCGGGTAGTCCAACAGTGACCCCCCCCCCTATCACAACCTAATGTGAACACTCTTTGCAACTCCCTGCAAGAAGTTGCACTGTAAACAGTAAACAAAGCCAGGCAAGGTGGGATTCTGGGACACAGCTCCAGTAATCCCTAAGTTACTTTACTCTCGTCACCAGACGATAAACAAAAGAAATTGCCTTAATCAATTACAAAATTCATTATGTGATTAATTACGTTAATTGACTGATCACAGCAGTCAGCAACAAAGTACTACGTTAATCACAAACACTTGTCTCTCTTAGACAACAACATGATGGTACTCTACGTTAATCATTAACACTTGTCTCTCTAAACACAAGTCAATTTGTTAACAATAACTCAAAGCCTCTTACATTACATCACACTTGACTCCTTGCAAGTATTCAGTGAGTAATTCCTAATTAATGTCAAACGGACCACTAATTACATCCCCATCGAGTTACGTTAACTAAGCCTACCACTAACTTGGTAGCTTCTCAACAGTCATGTCAAAATTTACTTTAATGTGTGTTAATTACCATAATTAACCCTGAACAATTAATTAACTGTCACCAGGACTGATAATTAATCATACATAAATACGTCTCACTCCGCACTGCCCAAGCAGGTCTTATCAAACACTGAATTCACGGGCGAGGAGTTAATTACTCCACTAATTAACAAGAGTGCATCTTAATTAATCCACTGTCATCAGACAGGATATGATTAATATAACGAGTTATGCTAGCTCCATGACCTCGCTTACCGAGTCATCTGAATCATCAAGACCCCTGACGTTAATTACTCCACTAATTAACATGAGCCACTAATTGCTATACCCCAGAAAGGTAGTTAGTCTCGAGCAAAATTACGTTAACACAAATACTGACAGACTCTGAGTTCCTCTCCCACTATGTGAATTCATGATGTGAATGCTAATTACATAATTAGCTAGAGTGGTCAATTAGTTGTCACATGGACAATTAATTGCACCAGAAACATATCTCAACTAGCTCAGTACTGTTCCCTTAACAGCTCTCTCACTCATCAAGAAATGTGCACCCCTTATAAAGTTAATTCCCATTAATTAACTCACTGAATCCTTAAGTCCACAACACAACTTAAAGAATACAAAATAACCCCAGGTTACATAGGTCACATTTACAGTGGCATGCAAAACAACATAAATGCACAGCCCACATACGGTTGCAGCTTCTGCAACACGTTAATTACTGTACCCACACAATAATGACACACAGTTAGGCAACAACAAAAGTATACCTACATTACGGCCCCCTCTAATCTTGCAACAGTTGCAAGGGACTACTGTGTGCAATCACAACTACTTCAGCAAGACAATTTACGTTAATATAAAACACCGTCGCTACGCGGACAGCTGACACTAATTTTCATAATTAGGCTATACTAATCAATTGCTTGCTCTCATTAAGTACTGTGAATTCCCCTGAATAATCAAAGGGACCTCCTTAAATCCTCAACACAGCTCCTAGGGGCAGTAATATTACGAATACCTGGTTACAACTCTGCCCAAACCTACAACATAATGATGCCGTCAGCATACCCCACATGCTAATGACATCATTAGGCAATCAGTCAGCATTCACATTTGCTGACTCACTGCACAACACCGTATATATATATATATATATATATATATATATATATATATATATATATATATATATATATATATATATATATATATATATATGCGAACAAGCCTGAATGGTCCCCAGGACAATATGCAACTGAAAACTCACACCCCAGAAGTGACTCGAACCCATACTCCCAGAAGCAACACAACTGGTATGTACAAGACGCCTTAATCCACTTGACCATCACGACCGGACATAATGAGGTGATAGCCTAAGCTATTTGAACCACCCCACCGCCGGCACTCGGATAGTAATCTTGGGCATAGCATTTTACCAAATCACCTCATTCTTTGGGGCACACGTGAGGAACACAAATGCGAACAAGCCTGAATGGTCCCCAGGACAATATGCAACTGAAAACTCACACCCCAGAAGTGACTCGAACCCATACTCCCAGAAGCAACACAACTGGTATGTACAAGACGCCTTAATCCACTTGACCATCACGACCGGACATAATGAGGTGATAGCCTAAGCTATTTGAACCACCCCACCGCCGGCACTCGGATAGTAATCTTGGGCATAGCATTTTACCAAATCACCTCATTCTTTGGGGCACACGTGAGGAACACAAATGCGAACAAGCCTGAATGGTCCCCAGGACAATATGCAACTGAAAACTCACACCCCAGAAGTGACTCGAACCCATACTCCCAGAAGCAACACAACTGGTATGTACAAGACGCCTTAATCCACTTGACCATCACGACCGGACATAATGAGGTGATAGCCTAAGCTATTTGAACCACCCCACCGCCGGCACTCGGATAGTAATCTTGGGCATAGCATTTTACCAAATCACCTCATTCTTTGGGGCACACGTGAGGAACACAAATGCGAACAAGCCTGAATGGTCCCCAGGACAATATGCAACTGAAAACTCACACCCCAGAAGTGACTCGAACCCATACTCCCAGAAGCAACACAACTGGTATGTACAAGACGCCTTAATCCACTTGACCATCACGACCGGACATAATGAGGTGATAGCCTAAGCTATTTGAACCACCCCACCGCCGGCACTCGGATAGTAATCTTGGGCATAGCATTTTACCAAATCACCTCATTCTTTGGGGCACACGTGAGGAACACAAATGCGAACAAGCCTGAATGGTCCCCAGGACAATATGCAACTGAAAACTCACACCCCAGAAGTGACTCGAACCCATACTCCCAGAAGCAACACAACTGGTATGTTCAAGACGCCTTAATCCACTTGACCATCACGACCGGACATAATGAGGTGATAGCCTAAGCTATTTGAACCACCCCACCGCCGGCACTCGGATAGTAATCTTGGGCATAGCATTTTACCAAATCACCTCATTCTTTGGGGCACACGTGAGGAACACAAATGCGAACAAGCCTGAATGGTCCCCAGGACAATATGCAACTGAAAACTCGCACCCCAGAAGTGACTCGAACCCATACTCCCAGAAGCAACACAACTGGTATGTACAAGACGCCTTAATCCACTTGACCATCACGACCGGACATAATGAGGTGATAGCCTAAGCTATTTGAACCACCCCACCGCCGGCACTCGGATAGTAATCTTGGGCATAGCATTTTACCAAATCACCTCATTCTTTGGGGCACACGTGAGGAACACAAATGCGAACAAGCCTGAATGGTCTCCAGGACAATATGCAACTGAAAACTCACACCCCAGAAGTGACTCGAACCCATACTCCCAGAAGCAACACAACTGGTATGTACAAGACGCCTTAATCCACTTGACCATCACGACCGGACATAATGAGGTGATAGCCTAAGCTATTTGAACCACCCCACCGCCGGCACTCGGATAGTAATCTTGGGCATAGCATTTTACCAAATCACCTCATTCTTTGGGGCACACGTGAGGAACACAAATGCGAACAAGCCTGAATGGTCCCCAGGAAAATATGCAACTGAAAACTCACACCCCAGAAGTGACTCGAACCCATACTCCCAGAAGCAACACAACTGGTATGTACAAGACGCCTTAATCCACTTGACCATCACGACCGGACATAATGAGGTGATAGCCTAAGCTATTTGAACCACCCCACCGCCGGCACTCGGATAGTAATCTTGGGCATAGCATTTTACCAAATCACCTCATTCTTTGGGGCACACGTGAGGAACACAAATGCGAACAAGCCTGAATGGTCCCCAGGACAATATGCAACTGAAAACTCACACCCCAGAAGTGACTCGAACCCATACTCCCAGAAGCAACACAACTGGTATGTACAAGACGCCTTAATCCACTTGACCATCACGACCGGACATAATGAGGTGATAGCCTAAGCTATTTGAACTACCCCACCGCCGGCACTCGGATAGTAATCTTGGGCATAGCATTTTACCAAATCACCTCATTCTTTGGGGCACACGTGAGGAACACAAATGCGAACAAGCCTGAATGGTCCCCAGGACAATATGCAACTGAATGGGTTCGAGTCACTTCTGGGGTGTGAGTTTTCAGTTGCATATTGTCCTGGGGACCATTCAGGCTTGTTCGCATTTGTGTTCCTCACGTGTGCCCCAAAGAATGAGGTGATTTGGTAAAATGCTATGCCCAAGATTACTATCCGAGTGCCGGCGGTGGGGTGGTTCAAATAGCTTAGGCTATCACCTCATTATGTCCGGTCGTGATGGTCAAGTGGATTAAGGCGTCTTGTACATACCAGTTGTGTTGCTTCTGGGAGTATGGGTTCGAGTCACTTCTGGGGTGTGAGTTTTCAGTTGCATATTGTCCTGGGGACCATTCAGGCTTGTTCGCATTTGTGTTCCTCACGTGTGCCCCAAAGAATGAGGTGATTTGGTAAAATGCTATGCCCAAGATTACTATCCGAGTGCCGGCGGTGGGGTGGTTCAAATAGCTTAGGCTATCACCTCATTATGTCCGGTCGTGATGGTCAAGTGGATTAAGGCGTCTTGTACATACCAGTTGTGTTGCTTCTGGGAGTATGGGTTCGAGTCACTTCTGGGGTGTGAGTTTTCAGTTGCATATTGTCCTGGGGACCATTCAGGCTTGTTCGCATTTGTGTTCCTCACGTGTGCCCCAAAGAATGAGGTGATTTGGTAAAATGCTATGCCCAAGATTACTATCCGAGTGCCGGCGGTGGGGTGGTTCAAATAGCTTAGGCTATCACCTCATTATGTCCGGTCGTGATGGTCAAGTGGATTAAGGCGTCTTGTACATACCAGTTGTGTTGCTTCTGGGAGTATGGGTTCGAGTCACTTCTGGGGTGTGAGTTTTCAGTTGCATATTGTCCTGGGGACCATTCAGGCTTGTTCGCATTTGTGTTCCTCACGTGTGCCCCAAAGAATGAGGTGATTTGGTAAAATGCTATGCCCAAGATTACTATCCGAGTGCCGGCGGTGGGGTGGTTCAAATAGCTTAGGCTATCACCTCATTATGTCCGGTCGTGATGGTCAAGTGGATTAAGGCGTCTTGTACATACCAGTTGTGTTGCTTCTGGGAGTATGGGTTCGAGTCACTTCTGGGGTGTGAGTTTTCAGTTGCATATTGTCCTGGGGACCATTCAGGCTTGTTCGCATTTGTGTTCCTCACGTGTGCCCCAAAGAATGAGGTGATTTGGTAAAATGCTATGCCCAAGATTACTATCCGAGTGCCGGCGGTGGGGTGGTTCAAATAGCTTAGGCTATCACCTCATTATGTCCGGTCGTGATGGTCAAGTGGATTAAGGCGTCTTGTACATACCAGTTGTGTTGCTTCTGGGAGTATGGGTTCGAGTCACTTCTGGGGTGTGAGTTTTCAGTTGCATATTGTCCTGGGGACCATTCAGGCTTGTTCGCATTTGTGTTCCTCACGTGTGCCCCAAAGAATGAGGTGATTTGGTAAAATGCTATGCCCAAGATTACTATCCGAGTGCCGGCGGTGGGGTGGTTCAAATAGCTTAGGCTATCACCTCATTATGTCTGGTCGTGATGGTCAAGTGGATTAAGGCGTCTTGTACATACCAGTTGTGTTGCTTCTGGGAATATGGGTTCGAGTCACTTCTGGGGTGTGAGTTTTCAGTTATATATATATATATATATATATATATATATATATATATATATATATATATATATATATATATATATATATATATATATATATATATATATATATATATATATATATATATATATATATATATACGGTGTATATATATATATATATATATATATCTATATATATATATATATATATATATATATATATATATATATATATATATATATATATATATATATATATAGTTTGAAAGAGTAACTCAGGTATTGGTGAACAACGGATATAGCAACGCGGAAATAAACGCTGCTATAAGAAGACACTTGGACCGTTGGTATAATTCAGAACCTAGAACAGAAACCACAACACCCCCAATAAAATTATATTACAAATCAACCATGCACAGTGAACATATAAAAGAGGAAAGAATAATGAAAGAAATAATCCGTAAAGGAGTAAAAAGCACTACTCCTAACCAAAACATAAACCTGATAATATTCTACAAAACCAAGAAGACTTCCGAACTCCTTATCAAAAACAGCCCGAAGCCGACGGAGAACCCTCTACAGCAGTCAAGCGTTGTATACATGTACACTTGCCCCCACGAAGGATGTAACCTTCAATGTAAGTACATAGGTATGACGTCGACCAAGCTGACGAGGCGTTTGACATGCCATCTTCAATCTGGTGCCCCTAGGAATCACATGAGACAAGCCCATGACATTACTCTAACAAGAGAAATGTTGAACAAGAATACTTGCATAATAGACAAAACCCAAGATTCAAGAAGATTACAAATTCTTGAGGCAATTCACATAAGAATAGAGCGACCTACCATGAACACCCAAATCACGGAACTATTTACTCTACCCACCATGAGAGTAAGGACAAGACAAGAACATATCGATGCCATCACAGAAGACAATGTCCAACATAACAGGCCAATTACACTGGATTAATCTTTGTGTTTAGATAGGAGATGCCTCGTATGGGCCAATAAGCCTTCTGCAGCCCCTATGTTTATCCCTTATGTATCCCCCAATGTTTTTCACCTTCATTGTATTATCACCTGACCTAATGCGGGTATAAAATCAACTAGTATTGTAAGATCTGTTCACTTGAGAATGAACCATGGAGGTTCGAAACGTCGTGCAAATTATACAAATAAGTGTAATACACTCTATAGTAAATCACTTCTTTTCTTCACCTTAAAAGTACGAAAATGAGTTTTGGAGAACTCCTATTCCAATTAAGCCCTGATGCTAAGAAAATAGAGGGATAGAAGCCCTAAACCAGAAAATAATAAATACAGAATATGCGGTCATATTCAATGAAACATGTTTGAAAGAAAACCTGCTGCCAGTATACATACTTGTACTGGTATGTACAAGACGCCTTAATCCACTTGACCATCACGACCGGACATAATGAGGTGATAGCCGAGGCTATTTGAACCACCCCACCGCCGGCACTCGGATAGTAATCTTGGGCATAGCATTTTACCAAATCACCTCATTCCTTGGGGCACACGTGAGGAACACAAATGCGAACAAGCCTGAATGGTCCCCAGGACAATATGCAACTGAAAACTCACACCCCAGAAGTGACTCAAACCCATACTCCCAGGAGCCACGCAACTGGTATGTACAAGACGCCTTAATCCACTTGACCATCACGACCGGACATAATGAGGTGATAGCCGAGGCAATTTGAACCACCCCACCGCCGGCACTCGGATAGTAATCTTGGGCATAGCATTTTACCAAATCACCTCATTCCTTGACATTACTTCAGTTGCATATTGTCCTGGGGACCATTCAGGCTTGTTCGCATTTGTGTTCCTCACGTGTGCCCCAAGGAATGAGGTGATTTGGTAAAATGCTATGCCCAAGATTACTATCCGAGTGCCGGCGGTGGGGTGGTTCAAATAGCCTCGGCTATCACCTCATTATGTCCGGTCGTGATGGTCAAGTGGATTAAGGCGTCTTGTACATACCAGTTGCGTGGCTCCTGGGAGTATGGGTTCGAGTCACTTCTGGGGTGTGAGTTTTCAGTTATATATATATATATATATATATTTATATATATATATATATATATATATATATATATATATATATATATATATATATATATATATATATATATATATATATATATATATATATATATATATATATATATATATATGACAATGTCAGACCACGGAGGAAAAATGAAACAGGAAATTTCCTTAAGTACTTTCGTATATTAAATACATCTTCAGAAGGTCATTTTACAGATCGAGTGATGGGTATAAATAGGCAGGAAGGAGTGGTGAAGTAAGGTGAGGTACAATACTTGGACAACGCAGACGGCCCATTGGCCCATCAGATGCACCCAATTGACACATCCGATGTAGCCCAATGGCCCATCTGATACAGCAGACATACAAGCATAATATATAGGTAATTATAACTTAAAGAAGTAAATATATACAATAAATTAGTGAGACAAATGTTTTTCAATGATTCTACTTAAATCGCCCTTTAGCTGATCTATTAGAAATGGATCTAAGTTATATAGACCACTGCTAATATTCAAATTACTTTCTTTGGTGATCTGTATCAAAGCAGATTCAATTATGTTTCTGTTATAGGTGCTTTTACAATTTGTTATTGAAGAAGCACTCTCCCAATCAATTTGGTGAGCTTTTTCTGACAAATGCACACTGTCTTGCATTTTGCACTTGCAGTGTGCAAGTGAGCTACTTGCACACATGGGGCTTGCCTCAGGCTGGCTGGCTGGTGCCCACAGGCATACACAACGTGGATGGGAGAGCACCCACAACCCCCATCATACCAGAGCATGCCTCGCTCGTACACCGGGTGTGATAATGGCCGGCGTCACCACATGGCGGACACAGCAAGGTGGAATTCAAAGTCCAACAGGGGCTTGTAATATCACCACAATTACACTAGGAGGCCCTGCCCTTATTCCACCAATTGTCCGTTAACATAGACAGGATACTCGAACCCGATGTGAGTAACCATCTGATACACCATGAGGCCTGCCAGCTGCCTCATGGGTGAACACTGTCTCTTAGATTTTCACTTGTTCCTTCTGTACTCCTTGGCCCCATTTCCCGCAAATTGGGATTCGACACAACCCATGATAGCAGGGGTACCATGCACAATGAGTAATAAGGATGACAGAGCGATTAACGGTGGTGGTGGTGGCAGATGCCGCCCCCCACCTGGAGACACCTTCTTAACTCGCCGCCCAGCTCAGACTGAAGATTTTGGCAGCATAGGGGAACTCAAATGCCCATTTTCCCCCTACCTTGTCTTGACCAATCAGCACAAAGCCGGCACAACCCCTCATGCCGCTTCCAATTACAGCCGTTTGCACCTAAAACTCGCCACGAGGCTGAGGTGCCTAGACGAATCACAGACGCCCTCACCATGAGGCGTCCCGTGACGTCACAAGGAGGGAGGCCTATGACAGTGGCGCCATACCTCACATGGTGGGGGAGGCGACGTTCACTCGTCTGTCCCCCAACCTCTAAAACCGTTGGCGAGTCAAGTACCCACCTACACCTCAATTCTCAAATCTCATTTTCCCAGAAAACAGACTAAATTCTGTAACTCTCTCAACAGAGCAGTCACAGACCTCTGGCTAGTCTTAAACGATGGTTCTTAGCATAAGCTTTCATCCAACACCACACAAGTGCATGTAGTTAGAAAACTTCTTGTCTACAGTCCCTAGAGCAACTCTAGCCTAACCCTTAAACCGCTAGGGGTCCAAATGGAATTAACACCCACAGGCGCAACAAAAAAAAAACAATTTTTTTGTCTTTCTTTTTAATCTCTTTATTTGTGTTCCCTAAGCACGGGAAAAATAATAAAAAAAAAATTAATTACACTTGCACACGTAATTACACGTGGACGTAAATGAGCCCAGAAGATCGTCGATGACATCACGCCTGATCTTCGCTGGACCGCTGTGCGCCCGGGGGTGAGTCAAGCGCGACAGAGGAGGAGCGCGAGTTGCCGCAAATTTATTTTCGCATTATTATTTACAGTATTTATGGAGTATTTTAGACCCATTTTTTTCACCGGTGTGGTTCAATATGTTCTCACAAGATGATTTATAAACATAAAACTGTTGTCAATGTATATTGTATCCACATATTATTGTCACAAGTATTTGCACAAAAATGTCTTATTTCACAATAAAATATTCAATTTCTTATGATTTATTTCCACTATATACACTCACTTATTCTGTATTTACATGTCTTGGCACCAGTCTTGGACATTTAGAAGTCATCATGATTGTGATACTCGTTAAAACATTGGACATGGCACAGAGGGACCTGACACGCTGTGCACCAAGTCATCACCATTTTTCTTTTCTGTTCCCTTTTGGTTGTTGACCAGCATACTACACACACACGCTGTCCTACTGCACGCTTTCCAGTTGGTGGTAAAAACCTGAGATTGTGTGTCAAAAAGGCATCCCTGTAAGCGAGCCTGGGTCTTGGAGCATGGTGTAATACTGAGTTCAAAATGGGCCTCTGTACACCAGGAATTACTTTGCCAATCTTCTGTAGTAATTGTGTTACTACAGTAAAATTGAAAACAAACAACTCCACTGCCCCCACCATCATATCACATTTATCCACCAAACGCATGTTGATGTTATAGTCCAAGACACAATTTGGTTTATAGATTAGTTCTCTGGTGGTTCTGGTCACCTTGCCACTGTCCAGCATTGTTCCAGAGTGAATGGTGGTCAACATATTCACTTCACGCCTGTCTTTCCACCGCACTGAAAGTATTCCACCTGTTTTTCTGAGCTCGCAATCACCAACCTGCATAGCACCTGGAAACACTGGCATTTCCCTTCGTTTTGCCTTCACTGTGCCACACACTCCAGTTCTATTATCAAGCAAGAACCTAGTTAGCAAGGATCTGGTATAATAGTTATCTGTGTATAATATGTGCCCCTTGTTCAGATATGGTGCAGGCAGTGACTTCACAACACTACCTGAGAAGCCATGTTGTTCATTAGCAGGAATGTCTACATTTGTACCCGTATACATTATCATATGTAATACAATTACTGTTTCACAGTCACAGAGTACAAAGAATTTCAATCCAAATCGGTGGCGTTTGGAGGGAATATACTGCTTGAAGGCAAGACGTCCTTTGAAAAGCACAAGGGATTCGTCAATCACAAGCTTCTGAGCTGGTACGTAGAAATCTCTGTACTTTCCGATAAGTTCATTCAGGACGTACCTTACCTTCCAAAGCCTATCATTATCATTCCTGTCTTCATCATTTGGAAAGTGAAGACACCTGAGGTTTATCGCAAATCGATCTCGAGATATATATTTGCCGAACATTGGTGTTGGAACAGTATAGTCGTTGCTCCAATAATGGTCCATTACGTGTTTGACACAATGTTTCATCAACATACACAGTGCCAAAAACACATACATTTCACCTACAGTCGTATCTTTCCATCGCTGCGAACGTGAATAATCGGATAACTCCTCCTCATCAATGAGATCACTCGCATATTTGTTCGTCTCATGAACAAGATGTTCCCCTAGCGGCTCATCAAAATATGCAGTAAAATAGTCCATTCACATATATCTGCATCTTTGTCAGGGAAAATGTCTGTAATTCCAACATCCAAATTATGAAAAACAGGAATTTGTGGAACAAAATCTGTCCCATCACTCCACACAAAAACACCGGGTGTTTTTCGAGAGCCAATAACGGCACCACAGCGAGGAAACCGTGGACCAGGAGCTGAAGCATGTCTAGGAACAGTAGGGGCGGGCAGGGATGGTGATGGAAAATCCCTCGATGTTGAGGGTCTTTGCTCATGTGTTGCCATGCGGTGCCGCATGGCTTGGCCAGATGCTGCTGACGCGACAAATTGTCGCTTGGCAGTCGCTTGGCAACACCGCACACTCCTCCACTGGCACTAGCGAAACTATTTTCCGATTCTAAGTCACTAAAACCGGAAAATGATTCACCATTTTCAGAATCGTCGAGCAAAACATCAATATCTTGCAAGGGAGAACATGAACTGTGTGGCCTTGCACAAGTTGGGGTCGAGTGAGGGCGAGATGCTAGTCCTAGCCCTGGTGGAGCCAGCATGTTCACACTCGTCGTCGGTCGTATCCACCTCTGAGGGCTGTGTGTAGTCATGATCAAAGTCTGAGTCGTCTATATCAGACTCATCACCATCCGGAAAAAATTAGGAGTAATTTTGTCCTCGGCCAGAGGTCGCGAGGAACGCCTCGCTGAGCGGGGTTGGTCGTAGGAACTTGACGCGCTCGCCATGGTGTCCGCCGGGTAACTGAGGTCTGTATACAAAGGGGACCCATGCTGGATTTTTTTCCCAGGCGGGGTTTGTTTATGGTCGGTAGAGGCTCGCCGATGACTACCCCTATCCCACGTGGGGCATTTAAATTATAGCGCTAGGACACGAAATCATATATAAATAATGTGCGCGGTTTCGGTTTTGTCACTGATATATATATGATATGTGTGGTTTGAGGGCTAATCTAGAAAACTAGAAAAAATAGCCGAGGGAATTTTCATTCCCTCACAGCAGCAGGCCTGTTGAGAAGTGCACTCCAGCTTAGAGTGACCCTCGCCACCACACAAGGGACAGAATGAGATAGGACTAGAGCATTTGAGGGCACCATGCCCAAACCTCCTGCACTTATTGCAGAGCCAATGAGATGGAATATACTCCTGAACGGAGCATCTGACACCAGCAAGAATGACAGAGGGTGGAAGGGTCCTACCATCAAAGGTAGTCTTCACAACCCGAAGGGGCAGACGGCGATGACCACGAGGGGGACGATTAAACGTATCCACCTGAAGGACAGAATGACCCTGGGGCTCAAGGATATTTATTTATTTATTTATTTTATTTATTTATATTGTGACAGGAAAGTGTAGAAGTGTAGGTGTTCGGCAGTCCTTATAATGGCTGTTGTCAATGCCTATCACATGTTAGAAAAAAAAGATCGACTGCTTGGCTGTTGTCTGTGGTAAAGTAAGGGAAGACACGCAAAACACATTTTATGAATAATGAAACTTTAATTAACTTTAAAAATTATGAATAAGACAATTCCTTGGCTATGTACAGTGCAAACCAACAAGTAAAAAAATATAACATAAAAATTAAGAAAAGGGTGACGTTACTCTACAAATAAAATAAGGACAGAAAAATGATTAACAGGTGCTGAGAATATAGCGCTAGCTGAGAACCTCCACCAATAAACAGAGCGTATATCAGTTGGTTGTTCACAGCTTGAGAGCACAAGGATATTCTAACTTCAATGACTGGTTCAGGCCCAGACATCAGCTAGGTAGAGGGCGCTGAGGTGCAGTGGTGTAGATGTCGATTCACCAATCAGAAGCAGGCAGGCTGGAAATGGTAGTTTGGTGATCGGCGACGAGGGAGGGTGGAGAGCGAGTGTGATTATACGTTTGCGCCTGGCAAAACGTATTTGACTCAATATTTACTACACTTGCTTGTAGTATTTAGACGTTTTAGATGTACTGAAGTAGCTTGATGGTAGGAAAGAGCAGGCCTAATCTCTCTTGAAGGAGATTATCGTAACTAATATACAAGAAGGTACATTGGGTTTGTGAGAATACATAGCATAGTATTTACAATCTTGTAAAGCCTCTAGTACGCGCAGCGTTTCAGGCCGGTCCTTAATCTAACAGATAATTTTAATTAGGTAAATTCTAGCAGAATTAATATAATGATAACAAATACATCGCAAGAAAAAAGATATGCTTGATATCCTCGTGGCAGTCTGAGATTTCTAACACCAGTTGCAACATGGTTCGAGAGAACAGTGTCAACACTGGCATTTAACCGAGCGTTCTTGGAGACCTGAACAAGGGTCTCGCCAATGCAGGATAAGGCGGCCAAGCCGGTGGCTGCATCCTGAGAAGGAGCAGCAACGACACAGGTATCAAGGCAGGTGGGGTTGCAGATAACAGAGGCATCTACTGAATCTACAAGATTCCTATGAAGGGAAAAATCGTCAGTAGTATTCGAATCAAAAGGATGGAGGTCAAAGTACTTAGGCCACGTAGCAGGACCAAACAAAGCATGGAATGAATTAGTATGGGAAGGGAGCATACGAGAGCGGCCGTGGCGGGGACTGCGATGAGAACTTTTAGAGAGAGGTGGGTCATAAGGCGCAGTAGTCACAATCAGAGAAGGAGCCATGCAAGGGGACGAAGCGGTCACCACAGCAGGCTTGGGGCTCAACCCAACCACAGAGGAGGGAGGGGAGCAGGGAGGAAGAGTCCAGTCTGGGCCTAAACCGGGCCCTGTAGCAGGGACTACAGAGCTCGGTCTTCCAGGACGGTCCAACTCAGGGGACTGGTCGCCAACCCCATGAGACTGGGTAAGAAAAGTCGTGTCGTCATCCATGCAGCAAGCAATTTCAAAGGTTTGGGACCTGGAACCAAGGGATACCACCTACCAGGGCAGCTAGGGAGGCCGAGCGCGGGCTAGTGCTGGACGGGTGCGTCGTCCCCAGCGGAGCTCCCCCTTTTCAACAAGGGAGTCCTACTACATCGTCCATTCTCCCACACTGGTGCTAAGACCCATTCCCCCTATCGCCCCAGCCTGGACACCCAACCATCCACTCAGCGCGGCCCTTCACGGGCTACCCCTCCAGCGGGTGGTCCGATGGCTCACAAGGCCCCTACGTGGTGCCCTTTAACACAAACACCACCTAAAGAGGGGACAAAGGCAACCCACACCGGTCCCAGGGAGGTGTTCGTGAGCCCCTCACCTTGACAAGGAGGCACCACAGAAGGGAAGAAAGGTAATAGTCAAAAGGGTCAATAAAGTGGATATGCAGATGGTGCCACCTAGAGGACCGTATTTCACTAATAATGATAATGTTAGTATGTTATTATGCTGCATTTTATTATATATCACATAAATACATTGCCCAATGGCAATATTTCATATGTCCCTTTGTACGAAAATCTCACAACCACTTATTTTCCCCGCCTTATTTCTATGCGGATTCTTTTGTGACTTCAACATCTTGGAGAATGCATATCCGATACTAAGCATGTGAAGTTGGAATGAAATTGGTCAACATGTTAATTAAACAATATCTGTTACCGGGCTGGCACGCGGTTTACTTAGGGGTCATGCACCCGGCGTGCGGGCGAGCGTGCGGGCAAGCGCGCGGTGACACCTAAATGTGTATACTCGTTTCAGCTTTCTCACGTTAATTCTCGTGCTACGTCGCTCGTTTTGGTATCATTGTGTTCGCAATTAAATTCCCAACAGGTGTGTATAAATATAATGTCCAAAAGCCTGGCGTGACCCCCCAAACAGCAAAGCCTAAAGTCGGCAAAAGTTACCCGTGAGCGCACAAAATCCGTAAAATGTGCATACTCGTTCCATTTTTCTCACCTTAATTCTCGTGCTACGTTGCTCGTTTTGATATCATTGTGTTCGCAATTAAATTCCCTACAGATTTGTATGAATATAATGTACAAAAGTTTGGACTGCCTCCCCAGCAGAAAAGCCTAAAGTTACCCGTGAATGAGCACCAATTTGAACACTGCAACCTAATGTGTATACTCGTTCAGTTTGATAACATCAATTTTCGTGTTACGTTTTCATTTTGGTATCAAATTGTTCGCAATAAAAAGGCGCGTATTTTAAAACTAGTCCCATAATAATAGAGCAATAACTGGAATTTTAACAAACATTTTAATTCTGGAAGCTCATCATCACAAAATTATTTATATCTTTCCAGTGTTCTGACATAAATTTTTGTGTCACATCTTTCATTTTGGTATCAAATTGTTCGCGACGTAAAGGTGCGCAACTTAAAACTAGTCCCAACATAATAGCATAATAAATAGAATTTTAACAAATATTTAAAAATTTTGACCAAAAGCCTATTTATAATCATATAAGTGTTCGGACATCAAGTTTCATGTTACATCTTTCATTTTGGCATCAAATTGTGTGCATTCTAAAGGCGCTTATTTTGGTACTATCCCAAAGTCGATTGGATGAAAAATGAATTTTATACAAATATTTTTTTGTAGTGGACGCAAGTCCGGTCCAAAGTTAGCATTCAGGAGAAAAATAATGGACGCGAGTCCGGTCCAAAGTTACCGATAGTGTATTAATCAACCACAGGTGGCAGAGGTTGTGACTTTTTTTAGGGGGGGGGGGTCCGATTTATTTGCAGATTTCAAACTCTATTCTCTTTGTCTCTTTTGGTTGTATTAATGAATGAGAACCAGATTGGGGTTCTATCACTTATGTATGGACATTAAAGTTACTGCAAAATACTTGCTTCTTATCCCAAACCAATCCCTATACTTTGTTTTTGGGGGATTATTTTTTCTTTACTTCATTTCATACTTCATTTTCATTTACTTCATATTATTTCAACACATTGATCTACAACTTTCACATATTCGAGTACGAATGCCATGCAATGTTTATTAACACATACAAGAAAATTAATTACTTAGAACTTACATAGTCATTGGCGATAACTTCAATTATCTCTAAAACAGGAATTTCAACTTTCAGACTCTGTCAAAAATTCAGTTTCTTACCGATTCTCACCATTTTTACGTATTATGTGCAAAGTTCTTAGTTCTAAGATTTTCTTGTTTTTGTTTAGTCATAAATCCATAACGTTTGGAGTTATAATTTGTTTGCGTCCAAATTTTGAACATATTTGGATGGCAATATTGAAAAAATGTTTTACAGTAAACTACACTCTCAAACAATATTTTGCTATAAGAAACATGAACGTTATATGCCATTCTGAAACCATGATAAATAAAATAACAATTGGTTACATATTAATGTTTTGACACCAAATTTGAAATTGTGATTTCTTTATTTACTTTTTTTTAGCTTTTTTCTGTTCATGGTATGATGTTGATCCATTCGGAAAAAATTGGAGCATTTACCATGAAGATACTATTGACAAAAAATTGTGTTTGAGGAAGTTTTGGTACACAAGCACCAGGCTTAATTGTCAAACTGGTACTTATAAAAATGAAAGGTATCGATTTATTTATTTCCAAACAAAATTCTAGTGGTGTCAATGACTAATTATACTATAGCCCGTGCTACATGGACACTTCGTTCTGAGTAGATGAATCTAAAACAACAGACAAATTGTGAGTCATCATCTACATGGTTGTTTGGTGTGGTCATAAGTGTAGTGTGTGGGAGTGATATCACATATATTGTGCACTGTATGCTACAATGAATATGTTTCAATGTGACATAAACTTGGTACCTTTTTGTTTGTCTTTGTTTTGCGCCCTTATAAGCATTGTGTATTGAGAGACACCATATTTGATGTCTATAATGGTAGTTTGTTATCATAGGTGTTTTGAAACATGTCACACATTAAGTATATTGCAATCGTTTGATGCCATAATTGAAATGTGTTTTGGGACACTATTTGAATTCTGTAACACCTTAACTTGTGTGTTATATGTTCAATACGTGACGTAGTGTTATGTGTCATACATGTAGAGTATTGAGTGATACCATAAATGTATTACGTTGTGTGTCACTCTACATGTTCTGTAATGTGTGTCACTTGAACAATTAGGTAATTTGCTTGCTCATATACATAGTGAATTATGTAGCGAAATATATGTAATATGTTGCACTACATTATGATTATTACTGAGTGCATATTTTTATGAATAATAAATGTTGAACATTTATTGTCTCTTAGACAGGCTGGGGAACTTTGACACCATTAGTACTACATATTATATTATAAAATTATTATATTTTGTTACACATAAGTTTGCTGTGTTGTGTGACATGAGTGTTGTATAATGTTGGGATGCTTAAGTGTGATACTTACCAGACTTATCTGTAGCGTTGACGTCTGCTCCAGCGTTAAGGAGGTTCATCACAGTGTTGTCGTGACCACCTGCAGCTGCCCTGTGAAGGGCTGTCCTGCCTGCCAACAGATACCACAATTGTTATTATTCATGAACCATCATGATTCTAGAGGTTTCTGTGGAGTGTTGAATTAAACCTTCCTTGATGAACCACTTGTATACCACTGAAGTGAAATACCAACTCTAAATATTATGCAAATCGATTTTTCATTGTAAGATTAATTGAGGAATATTGGGTTAAAAAAATTTCAGATTAGATTACCATTAAAGATGTCCAACATCCCACCAGTTCTTATTTGATAACTTATTGCTCATAACGAATGAGCCAGTGGTGGTATTATGTAAATTAATTAAAAACTTTATTTGAAAATGGAAGTATATATTTTTAAAAAGTAAACATGAAAATTACAGTACATTAGTTATACAAGAGAAAATAGTAACAGAACAGAAGTAGATATTGCCATTACCAGGATCAGGAACTAAACTGGAAACAAGTAGAGAAGAAAGCGCCACATAGTGCCAGCTATGTATGTAAATCAGATTAGAAATCAGAAGCGGGGAGCCACATAGTGCCACTCCATATTAGGTCACCCAAGGTGTGTGTGGTAGCAGTTGAAAAAACAGTGAAGATAGGTATCTATTTTGCGCCACTATGATCATGTTCATTTACAGTAAAGTAGCCGCCTATGAAGGGCAATCAGATAAGAAAATCAGAGGCGGAGTGCCACTTAGAGCCACTCCATATTAGGTCGTCCAAGGTGTGGGGCAGCAACAATCGTAAAAACAGTGAAGATAGGTATCTATTATGTGTCGCTATGTTCATGTTCATGTTCATTTATACAGAAAAGTATGACAGTATATTTAAGTAAAAAAAATGAATTTATTTGTATAATAAACACTCAGGTGAGCGGCAGTTACCCCCCCCCCCCACCTCCCTCTATGGGACAGGTGTAAAAACAGGATCCTCGCAGTAGGGGTGGCCCCCCCTCACCACCCCTCCTCATACTTGATGACCTTGAGTGTACCGTAAGAGGGACCCGCCTCCCTTAGTTGTTTTTAAGTTGGATATATTTTAAGCTTTTATACTTAAAGAAGGAGAAAAAAAAATAATCCTGATGATTTATAGATTATATTATCAAAGTACATAGGGTTAAACATAGTCGTATTGTAGGTCATCTCCCCCCACATGATATTTATTAACAAGAGCTCTCCTCCTCGCCCACAAGTCCGTTGTGGGGTCTTCCTCCCCCTCCTCCTCCTGGGACGAAGATGATGACTCATCATCTCCCAGAGAGTGAATGGGATGTAGTGGACCTCCCTCAGGTGACTGACTGCTGACGTCATAGGGTTCACTCTCGCTGGTGGGGCGTTGTCCTTCCTCTCCTTGTGGTTCAGTGACGTCACCACCTTCACTCTCGGTGGACATTCCTTGGGGTGAGGTGTTGGGGTGGGGGTCGGATGGTATGTCTGGGTGACCATATGCTAGGCTAGTGTATTTATTTAGGTAAAAGCGCTTATCATCAAATGCACTTAAACCCCTCTTAGTATTAAAAGTGGTTGCCATCTGCCCCCCTACATTTCTTATTTGACTGTAATTAAAAGTATTTACTACACCATTGCTGTGTAGGGTCTCTTTAAAGTGGTTATGTGTTAAAGATCTTTGCACAGCTCGGGGAATACCCTTAGCGGTGATGAAATTTTTATTGTCAAGCAAAAGCACACTATACATTTTGGGCTTGAGTGCCACAACTTCAAGGATGTGTTTATCTGACACCTCTGACTTTAACAGCCCTAAAACACCCTTTTTAGAAGGATCATACAAGGGGTGAGTTTCAGGAAAATTACTCGTATCCATCCACAAACTAAGGGGTTCTTTCCCCATCTCATTAAAGACATCTTCAGCTAGTAAGCTGAAAATGAAACTGTCTGTATCACTATACACCAGTTGTACCCTATCTGAATAGTGGTTCTTAAGTACCCTGTACCAAAAATGGTACAAGCTGTATTTTGCTAGCTCAAGAATCTGGAACCCAATGTAATTAGGATGAGTAATTTTAATGAATGGTCTGGAACTGACAGACAATAATTTATTGTCACCTAAATGCACCATTCGTTTAAAGCGAGGATTCTTCACCTCTCGTAAAAAGACCCTAGCTGAAGTCACTAGTTTGGTGTCAATGGCATAACGGGCTGGGTTCAGTAGCGTTTTACCAAAAACACTGTTCGTCAGTAATTTGAAGAGTGTTTTCCTATCATTACTGCTGGAGGCATTTCTATTGTTAACGTTGGTTTTAACAAATTCTGCCATAAAATCTGACTGACGGAACTCGTAAATTGCATGTATTGTTTCCACTTCAAGACCTATCTCAATAAATAGTTGTAAAAGGTGAAGAGATATGAAATAATGTTTCTTGGGGAGATGATCTCCAACCAGTTTAATGTTTTTTTTAGGGAGATTTGTAATGTTATTTGTTTCCAGAAGTCCCCTACTAAATGGTGAGATATCCTCCATACTTATTCTCCTATGGTGTAAACAAAGGGGCAGATCGTCTGTTAGTCTAGCTATTTCAGGTCTTAAGAGTTTGGTGTCAATTAAGAGCCAGTACCCTTTGTTAGAAGAGAAAGGCTGTTCTGTCATTATCTTCCCTCCGCATATGAAGGAGTTCATCTCATCAGATGATAGTCTCCTTAGTCCCCCATAGGGCAATTTCTTAGTCATACAACTCTCATAGAGGGAGTTGAAGTCAAGATAAAGTAAGTATGAAGACCTATCCTCCTGGGGGTTAAAAGATGGGTTGACATAGCGATTGTTAGCTCTGACATAACTCCTAACTGCAGTTGTAAAACCCCCTCGTATGTTTTGTGATAAGAGATTGTGCAACGTCACATCTGCACTTAATTCCAGCGATATTCTACCACTTTTCAGGAAGCAGTCGTAGGAGTACCCTGGAAGGCTGCAATAGTGTGTCAATTCTAAAGAATATATATCATTTAGAATTGCCCTGTGGTGTGTAAAAATGTCAGCCAGTAATCCTACATCACACCTCAAATAAATGAGGAGGTAGTCTTTTAATGTCCTACACCCTGAAGCCTCCCATACTAATTTAGAATGTCTATATACGTCCAAAGTTATACCTGATTTGTTTAGGGAGCTGTAGAACATTTCAATAGGAGGGAGTGTTGTGTCATTAAAGCAGCTGATTTTTATGGTATATTCATAAGGGAAAAACTGCTTACCCTTTAAGAGTAGGTGGTGACTCTTTTTGGGCAAACCCTATATCATTGAGTGAGTGAATGTTAAGGGGCTGGCTGAATCAATGTGAGTCTTTGCTAGGGATGAAAGACTACCTGTAATAAAAGCCAGTGAATCAAGAAATTTAAGCTTCCCTATTTCTACCTTAAGATATTTCGTCCCCTGTCTCATGAGGATATTGCTCTTAATATTTGAACCCATGGCAAACTCCCTCAAAATTAAGCCCATGTCATAAGACATATTATGAGCAATTAGAACTAAACTCTCCAGAGCATTCTTGTGGCGGAGGTTGCAGTAATTACATAGAGCTCCAATATAATTGAGCTTTTCCCTAAGGTGATCATGATGTTGAACCCTGAAATTGGAGGGGGTAAATACCTTCTCACAAACTGGCAGTGAGTCTGTCTCCTAAAATGGATCATATCCTCAAGAGACATGTCTATTTCATAATGGGGGAGAGTGGATCTGATAATTTCCCATTTGGTAGCAACTCGCTGCATGAAATGAGTAACACTGTCCCCCCCAAAATAAGTAAATTTATCAATGACAGTGTGGTTCCTATCAACAATTATATAGCTGTATGCTATAGGTCTATGTATGGCTGTAACAGAACCTAGACAATCCTCAGTGCTTAGGACACACTCAAAATCAAAATAGCCCACATGGGAAGGGGGGTAACCTTTCCCCGTATTTTTAAAATGGAGTGTGTCCCCAGGCTGAGGGTAAATAATTTTCTGAGTGATGTCGCAGGAAGATGAGTGATTTGTTAGCTCAGACGAATTTTGATATTCTGAGAGACAGTTTCTACAGAAGGCTGCCTTTCGTTTGTGGCTGCGAGTAAAGTTCCGTAGGAACTTATCGAACTCTTTAATTAGGGCCACATGAGATTTCCCCAATAACAATAAAGGAACAATGACCGAGTACTGTCTGCTACCACGACGACAAAGAGAGACGTGATAGACGCCGTCTGTATGTTTGTGTATTGAATACAAAAAAATGGATAGTTTATTTCTATTCTCCAATTTAGAGATATCCTCCCAAGACAGAGGGAAGGATAAATTGTCGTATTTGACCATTTTCCTAATCCTAGAGTGAGACTCTACAAGTCTCCCTATACGTCTCCACTTCCACCCTTGTTGTGACGCCAGAAAAGCAGCAATGCACTGAATAATACATGTTTTATTGTTACCAGCCGGGTTTGGGTTGAAGACATCATGCCGTCCCCTTAGAAATGGGGGATAAGGGACATAATCCCCCAAAACTGACCTTACACTTGCATTACAGATGACGATTTTGAGGAAATCGACATTATATAATATGAAACCACTCCCCTCTGTTTCTGAAAGGAGATCTTCCAGTCGTGTAATCATATAAGCCACCCAGCTATCAATAAGATTACCCACATCCTCAAGAGTTACCAGTCTAGCGGGTGTTGTTATGAAGTGTTCCCTAAAGTCATCATCTTCTGTGAGTCGTTGTTTCAAAAGTGTTACCTTTACTTCGAGAAGGATTTTTAATGATGAAGTAAAATTGCCATGTCCCCCAAGAGAATTCATGTAATTCTCTATTTCAGATATGTAATAGTCCCTAAAGTTGCTTAGGAGTCCTATAGGGTCTGTGGCGAAGGCTGAGGGGATGGAATATTCCATCCTAGTAAAGAGATCCCCCAGGGCCCCCACCCTATTAATTAAGTGGGGAGTGTCTATAGCATCCTCCTCATCTGGGGAATTTTCATCACTAATTAGGACATTAACTCTATTGTTGACAAGAGGTCTAAGACCACTAGGGCCCGGCTGAGAGATGTCACCCCTATCACCACCACCATCGTCGACATCACCATCATCACCATCATCACTCATCACTTCCTCCCCCCCCCCCTCCCCTCCATTTGCAATGGACTGTCTAACCCCACCTCCACCTAAGGGGTTATTGTCACGCTGTGCTTTGTCATGTTCCTCTCCTACCTGCCTCTGAATCGCCCCTGGAAAATAATAATGATGATAATAATAATAATAATAATAATAATAATAATAATTAAAAGGCAACACCCACTCACTAAACCCCATGACATAAGTTCTCAAAAAAAAAGATTCTTAAGAGAAATAAAGGTGGAGGGTTTATTCACTCACCACGGGGGCATGTTTGTAGATGTTCAGAGGTCAAGTTCTCACACACAGAGGTTCCACAATTATCACAAGGGAAAGTGTGGTGAGGTCTCAAGGTTGTATTTCCACACACAAAGCACAAGAAGCCATCCTCTCTGGAAGGGAGGGTGGGCTGGCGACGTTTACCTAATGAAGGAAATAGTGTATAATTTATATACACTCTCTCTCCCACACTCACGGAGAAGGGGAAAACCCATCTTAATATTTCTCATTTGAATTAAATATCCATAAATAAATAAATAAATAAATAAACAAATATATAAAATACGGTCATACCTCCAGCACAGGTTGTCCTGTGTTCACCACTAGACTGTACACATACAGTTTCTCCGCAGAAGAAACATGTCTAACACCTATGAACAAAGAGATGTGATGAGCCCCATCCACAAATTCTACAAATATCACCAACTTGAGACATCACGATCACGCTTACCTAGAATAAATAAATAAATAAATAAATATATATATATATATATATATATATATATATATATATATATATATATATATATATATATATATATATATTGGAGCGGAGTCTTGAGGTGGGTAGAATATAGTTGTGCATTAATTGGCTGTTGATTGCTGGTGTTGACTTCTTGATGTGTAGTGCCTCGCAAACGTCAAGCCGCCTGCTATCGCTGTATCTATCGATGATTTCTGTGTTGTTTACTAGGATTTCTCTGGCGATGGTTTGGTTGTGGGAAGAGATTATATGTTCCTTAATGGAGCCCTGTTGCTTATGCATCGTTAAACGCCTAGAAAGAGATGTTGTTGTCTTGCCTATATACTGGGTTTTTTTTTTGGAGCTTACAGTCCCCAAGTGGGCATTTGAAGGCATAGACGACGTTAGTCTCTTTTAAAGCGTTCTGTTTTGTGTCTGGAGAGTTTCTCATGAGTAGGCTGGCCGTTTTTCTGGTTTTATAGTAAATCGTCAGTTGTATCCTCTATACATATATATATATATATATATATATATATATATATATATATATATATATATATATATATATATATATATATATATATGTGTGACTCATCGTTATTGCGATGAGTCACAATAACGTGGCTGAAGTATGTTGACCAGACCACACACTAGAAATTGAAGGGACGACGACGTTTCGGTCCGTCCTGGACCATTCTCAAGTCGATTGTGATGAGGAGGTAGGGACAGGCAATAAATAGGCAAGAGAGAGCTGAGGAGGAAAGTCAGGTGTAGGGGATAGTAGTAATGGAAACTGCAGCAGGCCTATTGGCCCATACGAGGCAGCTCCTATTATAACCACCGAAGGAGAAGTAATAGGAAAAAGAAGAGGATATCAAGGGAGCGTAGGAGAAGACAATGAACAGAAAAAGGGAGAAGAGAGAAAGAAAAGGAAAGAGAAAGAAAGAAATGGAAGGGAGAAAGCTTATGTTAAGTCACGTTTGTTAGAAAGATTAGAGCATTTGAGTATATACTGTGAAAGGGAAGAGTCCACAGCAACAAAGCCAGGACTCAAGTTCATGTTGGGTACATTGTTTATAAGAGCCGATTCTACAAGACGGCGTCTGTGTAGAGTAGAGGCAGGAAAGATTATTTTGGAGGAAGACCAATCAATGGGATGATTAGAATCCCTCACATGGCAGAAGAGAGCATTGTTAGTGTCTGCAGACTTAACACTTCTCTTGTGTTCTTTAAGTCTGTCATTCAGTGTACGGCCAGTTTCGCCAAAGTATTGGAGAGGACAAGATGAACAGGAAATAGAGTAGACACCAGCAGCATTAGAAGCAGGAGGAGCAGTGTGAACTAGATTGCTACGAAGTGTGTTAGTTTGACGAAAGGCGAGTTTAATGTCAAGAGGACGAAAGGTATTGGTAAACGTTTTGAGTTCAGATATGAAGGGAAGGCATAGTACAGTGCTAGTAGTGTTGGAAGCAGGTTTAGGATGAAAGAAATTTCGTTTAGCTTGAGAGTGGGCACAGTTGATGAAATGCAAAGGATAACCAAGGCGAGAGAATGATTTGTAGATAAAGGCAATTTCAGAATCAAGAAACTGAGGGTCGCTGATGCGTAGAGCGCGGAGGAAGAGAGAGACGAGGACACTTTTCTTAACAGAAGGAGGATGGTAGGAAAAGAAGTGAATGTACATGCCACTATGCATGGGTTTACGGTAGACAGAGAAAGAGAACCCAGACACAGAGCTGTGAACATGAACATCAAGAAAAGGAAGGAGGGAATTAGGTTCCCACTCAACTTTGAAATGGATAGAAGGAGCCAGATTGTTAAGAGAGGCGAGGAAAGGCTGGAAAAGATTAAGGTCATGAGGCCATAAAGCAAAAATGTCATCAACATATCGAAGCCAGAGAGAGGGACGAGTATCAATAGAAGGAAGAAGAACAGTTTCGAAGTATTCCATGTAGAAATTAGCAAGAACAGGGGAGAGAGGGGAACCCATAGCGACGCCGAAAGTTTAAGTGTAATATTTACCGTTGAAAGAGAAAGAGTTAGATTGAGTTACACAGAGTCTAATGAGATCAAGGAAAACGTCAGTGGGAAGTGGGAGAGGAAGGAGGCCCTCTGACGCCTTCTGTCTGAGGAAAGAGAGAACGTCATCGAGCGGAACATTAGTGAACAGAGTCGACATCAAGACTAAGCATCTTACAAGAGGGTTGCAGGCGCAGTCTTTCTATGAAGTCCTGAGAGTGACGAAGGTGGGCAGGGGAAAAAGTGCCAAGGTAAGGTGTCAGGGTTTTAGCGAGCCAGGAGGCAAGAGGATAGCTGACAGAGCCCCGTGAAGAAATGATAGGACGAAGAGGAACACCAGGTTTATGAGTCTTAGGAAGACCATAGAAATAAGGAAGAGAAGGGCAGATGACACGGAAACGTTTAATGAGATCAAAGTCAGGAGGGCAAAGACTAGAGAGCTGTCTTAGTTTGCGGTTAAAGGAAGTTTTGAGGCGATCCAAAGGGTTAGAAGTCAGAGGAGCATAAGTGCGAGAGTCAGAGAGCAAGACATCTGCTTTTCGGAGGTAGTCCTCACGGTCAAGGACAACCACCGAATTGCTTTTGTCGGAAGGAAGGATAAGAATAGAGTTGTTAGATTTCAGGGAGGCAAGGGCAAGCTGGAAGCGACGAGGAAGGTGGTTATTTTTAGAAAACAAGCTGTCAAGAACGGGGATAAGGGCCCCTCTAAAGGCAGACAGGTCCGAAAGAGTACTAGAGTTAGAATTGACAAACCTGTCAAAGGAACTAATGAGATCAATGCCACAGCGTGGGCCAGGGGAAGTAGCAAAAGACAGACCAAGACCAAGAAGTTCTTGCTGGTGCTTAGAAAGAGGGTAGGACGAAAGGTTGGTAACACAGTCAGAGAGAGAGTATTTGGCCCAAGGACTGTTGGAGATCAGGCGTTGAAGTTTGTTGTGTAGTGTGGAGGAGTGGTGGGAAGAGGAGACGTGAGCAGTGTCAAATGCAATTGGAAAAATGATATTGCATAGATCACTGGGAAGAGAAGAGGACAGAAAGCGTTGCTGTTGACGAACAGCAAGAAAAGCCTCGTCAACTTGCAAGGAGGTGGCATGAATAAGTTCTTGAAGAAGAAGGCGGGCATGTTCAGGGAAAGGAGATCCCGAAGTGTTGAACTGGAGAAAGTGAGATAAAGAATGAGGGAGAACTTGCTCAGCAAGACAGTCTTTAAGAAACCTGAGCTGGTTCTTTCGACGCTTGGCGGCAAGAAGGGAAGATTCAAAGGCGCGAAAAGGCCGTTTGAAGGAAGGTAGAGCATCAAAGAAATTAAACAGAGTAAGACGCGTACGTGTGGTATCCATATGCAGGCGATGAGTCACAATAACGTGGCTGAAGTATGTTGACCAGACCACACACTAGAAATTGAAGGGACGACGACGTTTCGGTCCGTCCTGGACCATTCTCAAGTCGATTGTGATGAGGAGGTAGGGACAGGCAATAAATAGGCAAGAGAGAGCTGAGGAGGAAAGTCAGGTGTAGGGGATAGTAGTAATGGAAACTGCAGCAGGCCTAATGGGCCAATAGGCCTGCTGCAGTTTCCATTACTACTATCCCCTACACCTGACTTTCCTCCTCAGCTCTCTCTTGCCTATTTATTGCCTGTCCCTACCTCCTCATCACAATCGACTTGAGAATGGTCCAGGACGGACCGAAACGTCGTCGTCCCTTCAATTTCTAGTGTGTGGTCTGGTCAACATACTTCAGCCACGTTATTGTGACTCATCGCCTGCATATGGATACCACACGTACGCGTCTTACTCTGTTTAATTTCTTTGATGCTCTACCTTCCTTCAAACGGCCTTTTCGCGCCTTTGAATCTTCCCTTCTTGCCGCCAAGCGTCGAAAGAACCAGCTCAGGTTTCTTAAAGACTGTCTTGCTGAGCAAGTTCTCCCTCATTCTTTATCTCACTTTCTCCAGTTCAACACTTCGGGATCTCCTTTCCCTGAACATGCCCGCCTTCTTCTTCAAGAACTTATTCATGCCACCTCCTTGCAAGTTGACGAGGCTTTTCTTGCTGTTCGTCAACAGCAACGCTTTCTGTCCTCTTCTCTTCCCAGTGATCTATGCAATATCATTTTTCCAATTGCATTTGACACTGCTCACGTCTCCTCTTCCCACCACTCCTCCACACTACACAACAAACTTCAACGCCTGATCTCCAACAGTCCTTGGGCCAAATACTCTCTCTCTGACTGTGTTACCAACCTTTCGTCCTACCCTCTTTCTAAGCACCAGCAAGAACTTCTTGGTCTTGGTCTGTCTTTTGCTACTTCCCCTGGCCCACGCTGTGGCATTGATCTCATTAGTTCCTTTGACAGGTTTGTCAATTCTAACTCTAGTACTCTTTCGGACCTGTCTGCCTTTAGAGGGGCCCTTATCCCCGTTCTTGACAGCTTGTTTTCTAAAAATAACCACCTTCCTCGTCGCTTCCAGCTTGCCCTTGCCTCCCTGAAATCTAACAACTCTATTCTTATCCTTCCTTCCGACAAAAGCAATTCGGTGGTTGTCCTTGACTGTGAGGACTACCTCCGAAAAGCAGATGTCTTGCTCTCTGACTCTCGCACTTATGCTCCTCTGACTTCTAACCCTTTGGATCGCCTCAAAACTTCCTTTAACCGCAAACTAAGACAGCTCTCTAGTCTTTGCCCTCCTGACTTTGATCTCATTAAACGTTTCCGTGTCATCTGCCCTTCTCTTCCTTATCTCTATGGTCTTCCTAAGACTCATAAACCTGGTGTTCCTCTTCGTCCTATCATTTCTTCACGGGGCTCTGTCAGCTATCCTCTTGCCTCCTGGCTCGCTAAAACCCTGACACCTTACCTTGGCACTTTTTCCCCTGCCCACCTTCGTCACTCTCAGGACTTCATAGAAAGACTGCGCCTGCAACCCTCTTGTAAGATGCTTAGTCTTGATGTCGACTCTCTGTTCACTAATGTTCCGCTCGATGACGTTCTCTCTTTCCTCAGACAGAAGGCGTCAGAGGGCCTCCTTCCTCTCCCACTTCCCACTGACGTTTTCCTCGATCTCATTAGACTCTGTGTTGAATCTAACTCTTTCTCTTTCAACGGTAAATATTACACTCAAACTTTCGGCGTCGCTATGGGTTCCCCTCTCTCCCCTGTTCTTGCTAATTTCTACATGGAATACTTCGAAACTGTTCTTCTTCCTTCTATTGATACTCGTCCCTCTCTCTGGCTTCGATATGTTGATGACATTTTTGCTTTATGGCCTCATGACCTTAATCTTTTCCAGCCTTTCCTCGCCTCTCTTAACAATCTGGCTCCTTCTATCCATTTCAAAGTTGAGTGGGAATCTAATTCCCTCCTTCCTTTTCTTGATGTTCATGTTCACAGCTCTGTGTCTGGGTTCTCTTTCTCTGTCTACCGTAAACCCATGCATAGTGGCATGTACATTCACTTCTTTTCCTACCATCCTCCTTCTGTTAAGAAAAGTGTCCTCGTCTCTCTCTTCCTCCGCGCTCTACGCATCAGCGACCCTCAGTTTCTTGATTCTGAAATTGCCTTTATCTACAAATCATTCTCTCGCCTTGGTTATCCTTTGCATTTCATCAACTGTGCCCACTCTCAAGCTAAACGAAATTTCTTTCATCCTAAACCTGCTTCCAACACTACTAGCACTGTACTATGCCTTCCCTTCATATCTGAACTCAAAACTTTTACCAATACCTTTCGTCCTCTTGACATTAAACTCGCCTTTCGACAAACTAACACACTTCGTAGCAATCTAGTTCACACTGCTCCTCCTGCTTCTAATGCTGCTGGTGTCTACTCTATTTCCTGTTCATCTTGTCCTCTCCAATACTTTGGCGAAACTGGCCGTACACTGAATGACAGACTTAAAGAACACAAGAGAAGTGTTAAGTCTGCAGACACTAACAATGCTCTCTTCTGCCATGTGAGGGATTCTAATCATCCCATTGATTGGTCTTCCTCCAAAATAATCTTTCCTGCCTCTACTCTACACAGACGCCGTCTTGTAGAATCGGCTCTTATAAACAATGTACCCAACATGAACTTGAGTCCTGGCTTTGTTGCTGTGGACTCTTCCCTTTCACAGTATATACTCAAATGCTCTAATCTTTCTAACAAACGTGACTTAACATAAGCTTTCCCCCTTCCATTTCTTTCTTTCTCTTTCCTTTTCTTTCTCTCTTCTCCCTTTTTCTGTTCATTGTCTTCTCCTACGCTCAATTGCTATCCTCTTCTTTTTCCTATTACTTCTCCTTCGGTGGTTATAATAGGAGCTGCCTCGTATGGGCCAATAGGCCTGCTGCAGTTTCCATTACTACTATCCCCTACACCTGACTTTCCTCCTCAGCTCTCTCTTGCCTATTTATTGCCTGTCCCTACCTCCTCATCACAATCGACTTGAGAATGGTCCAGGACGTACCGAAACGTCGTCGTCCCTTCAATTTCTAGTGTGTGGTCTGGTCAATATATATATATATATATCCCCCAGCACTCAAATCAGTCCACTTCTCATTCCTGCTCCTACTTATCTATATAAATATATATATATATAATATATATATATATATATATATATATATATATATATATATATATATATATATATATATATATATATATATATATATGTCGTACCTAGTAGCCAGAACGCACTTCTCAGCCTACTATGCAAGGCCCGATTTGCCTAATAACCCAAGTTTTCCTGAATTAATATATTTTCTCTAATTTTTTTCTTATGAAATGATAAAGCTACCCATTTCATTATGTTTGATGTCAATTTTTTTTTATTGTAGTTAAAATTAACGTAGATATATGACCGAACCTAACCAAACCTACCTAACCTAACCTAACCTATCTTTATAGGTAAGGTTGGGTTAGGTAGCCGAAAAAGTTAGGTTAGGTTAGGTTAGGTAGGTTAGGTAGTCGAAAAAACATTAATTCATGAAAACTAGGCTTATTAGGCAAATCGGGCCTTGTATAGTAGGCTGAGAAATGCGTTCTGGCTACTAGGTACGACATATATATATATATATATATATATATATATATATATATATATATATATATATATATATATATATATATATATATATATATATATATATATATATATATATATATATATATATATATATATATATATATATATATATAATATGAACATATAAGCGACCGCCCATTGGTAATTGAACCATTTATGGGGAAAATATGGAGGAGTGTGCGTCTGTCACAGGCGAGCAACTTAATATTTTCCACCACCCGGCAAGAATATTTGTAGCTGGATTCAGCAATTCTGGGAAAACGACCCTAGTGGGGAATTTATGTGTTAAATACCACGGAAAATTCTCAAAAATTTTAGTGTCATCTGCAAATAATACAGAACAGCCTCTTTCAAACATTCCTTCTCTGCGAAACAAGGTTACTGTCTCCCAGGACCTGATTAACCCACTAGAGTATAAAGATCCTTTTTCAAATGAGTCAGTTTTGTATATAATTGATGACTTATACCTGGAAGCCATGCAGAGTCCAATTATAGCCAATATCTTCACACGAGGGAGACACGGTAATATTTCCGTAATTCTAATTAGTCAAAATTTGTTTCCCCAGGGGAAATATGCCAGGACAATAACTCTGAATTGTAGTCATTATATATTAATGAAGCAGAGAGACATAAGCCAACTTGAAATTTTAAGTGGCCAGTTATATGGACGAAAAACTACTAGTAGTTTCGTTGAAATATACCGTCGGGCAATATCCCAGAACAAGTATGGTTACTTATTGGTCGATCTGACGGTTCCTGAGGCATTACAGCTACGAACGAGCATCGCCAACGAAGACCGGTGTGAAATTGTGTATCAAATGTAATCAACAACAACAACAAAAAATGTCTCTAACGACACAGAAACGGACAATTCTCACCAGCATCTATAATGACATTTCTAGCCAGGGTGGTTTCACAGGGTCAATTCAAAAATTGTATAAGGCTGCCAGACTTAAAGACCCCAACATTAGTGTTGCAGATGTGAAGGAATTTCTCCATGGGGAGCGATCTTACACGTTACATAGAGGAAATTTAGTTAGGTTTCCCCGACGGAAAATATTAGCCCCTAAACCTCGTACCATAATTGCCTGTGACCTAGGGGACTTTTGTAGTTTACAAAAATACAATAATGGTGTTAAATATATTTTAATTTGTGTCGATGTTTATTCCCGCCTAATGCAGACTCAAACTTTAAAAACAAAAAATTCGAGTGAAGTGTTAGTCGCTCTGAAGAAGATATTAGAGGAAACGTCTCAGTTTCTCGGTGTAAGGCGGATATTCACTGACCGAGGTAGAGAATTTTACAACAAGTCAGTTCAAAATTATTTTAATAAGAAAAATATTAAATTATATAGTGTATTTTCGGAAATGAAATCTAGCATAGTGGAGCGAGCCATCAGAACTTTAAAACATAAACTGTATCATTATATGACTCAAGCTAATTCATTAAAATACATCCACATCCTCCCTAAAGTTGTGGACGTGTACAACCACACATTCCACAGGATGCTAAAAAATACTCCTCATGCCATTCATAAGTTGCAAAATATTGAAGATATACGAAGACAGTTTAAGGTCATGTATTTAAACAATGACTCCTCCATAACTGCCATCAGTCCACGGCTGCACCTTGGACAGCATGTGCGATTGGCAAAGCGCAGGAATATATTTCACAAAGGCTTTTGGCACCAAAATACAGAAGAAATATTTGTAGTGTCACATATTGACAGAACACATCCAATCCCGACATATAAAATCAAAGATTTAAACAACGAGCCGATCAGTGGCATGTTTTATGAGCAAGAATTGATCCCAACATCCCTTCCAGACTATTTTCCTGTAACGGTATTACAGTCTAGGAAAACATCGAAAGGACACAGAGAATATTTCGTCAAGTGGAGAGGGTACCCAGATTCTGCCAATAGCTGGATTAAAGCTCAAGACATCGTCAAATTTAACAAAAATGACAGTTCAACAGGACTCTCTTGTAGAGAAACATCATCAGTTGTTATTTTTATTAAACAATTTATCACCCAAGAAGCGGAATAAACTAATCAAGGCTTTAAAACGGCAGGAAATTGAATCAATTTGTGAAATTTTTGCCAATTTTCTGAAACGAAACATCCCAGTTCAACCAGAATGACATACGTTCTGTAGCACGTAAGAAAACTCCTTTGTACAAAAAGAAGCTCATCCTGACCTCCAGAAGTGGTGGGGTGATATTAGCAGCTCTGCTACCTTTGGCTGTATCGTTAATTTCCTCCCTAATAAGGTAATTGCGTAAATAAGTAACGAGAGAAAAAAAAATGGCGAAAGAATATTGCCTGGTACCACGATTCATAGCTGAAAAATATTTATTTAATAAAAACAAGAACTCACCATCACCTCCTAATGCGGTGGGTCTGCCCTCCCCCGGTGATGATGGTAGTGAAAGTATGTCCTTCTCTTTAAAAAACGAATCCAACTCAAGTAATAATGTTGGAGGAGCCTGTAACCTACCCACCCGCGACTCTGGTAGGGGTGATGGGGGGGGTGGGGGAAGAGGACACTCCATCCTCTCACCTAACAACAACGGGCTGTGGGCGGTGTTGCCGTAGTAGTCCCTCCAGACGGGCGGGGCTGGTCACACGCCCATTAAATGACATTGGGGCCCCCGGCGACCGTCGCCCGCCGCCGCCCTTTAAAAAAAAAACAACGCAGGCCGCCCGGCGCGACCATCGCCTTTAAAAAAAAAAAAAAATAAATAAAAAAAGGGGACATTCCATCCTTCCACCCGAAGTGCAAGTAATTGTTGCTGGGCACACTCCTCATAAAGCCACCATCACACTCCAAAATCCAAGTCTGGACAACTTAATAAATGTGAATTTTAAAATTGAGGAAATTCCTCATGTCAAAGCATTATTGAACATGTTTGGACAAAACAGCCAACAGGTGATGTGGGATAGTCGCGGAAATTTATTAAAGCCTGTACAAAATTTAAATATTTTAGATATAATTAAAACTCTAGCCTTTACTAAGGGACAATTTAGGGCAACTGACAAGGAAGATGTAAGGGTTTTACTGAGGATGGCTGGCATAGACCCAACCCTCATACGTAATTATCGCACCAGATCACAGTTACAAGGGGGGAGGGGCATCCATAGGAGACCCCATTGGGAGCCGTATTAAAGACCTATATGAAGGTCATCTTAAAGACCACCATATTCAGTTGCATATCCACCATGGAGCAAGCTTCTAGACCCACTCCTCCCCCAGGTACACCTCCAGAAGACAAATCTCCCTTATTAAAGAAGTTGGTTGCTACTCAGCGGTACTACAAGTATATCGAACACAAATGTAGATTGATATATGCATTGTGGGATTGTTATGACCGTCTTGTGTTGAGTGCCCCTCAAGAACGGTTTTTTAAGTCATTTGGAGAGACGGTGAAACGCTATGAAGAATATTCATCCCAGGAAATCCAGACGGAGATATGGCAAATGGAAAAATTAACCTTCCAACATCGAGACCAGATTACAGCCTTCGAGACTGGACGGAGTGTGTATGGACTTTTAAGGTGAGGAAGGCGGCCTCTACCCCACACCCCTACATTCCTCTCCCTCCAGGTGGGGGACACAGGTGTATTTAAAGGCCTCCTCCGTCACTCCCGGTCACTATAGTTGATGACGACTCGTTCCTCTCAACCGCCCCTCCGCCATGGCTTTATCATCCATTAAGTCAATAGACAACGACATCACCGACACCCACGCCTTTGGGGTCGGTGATGTGATCGTGTACGATCTCCCCGCTGCCGTTGTGCGTCCCTATGGACTGGCAAGTGTAATATGGAATAATTACACTTATAAGACTGGTGTAATTATTATGGTTTAAGATAAGACTGGTTTTACTGTTTGGGGAAACGACCGGGGTACTATCCATCGACGGGCAGAGAACTGTTCTGTGTGACGTGCGAGCTTAAAAACATAATGAATTGTTATGATATAAATATTAATTTAAAAAATAATCTAGGGGATCGAGCACTCTACCTAGGTTGTTATAATGCTGATGAAATAGAACATTTAAATATCTCATCAATAAAAACCTATTGTTCTCATAACTAATATTTTACCATCACACAGCAGATTAACTATGGGACATTGGGTAGCTATTTATGTTGATAAAGTTAAACATCGAATGTTTTTTTTCGATAGTTATGCAATGTCGGCGGTTACTTATGGTCATTATTTTCAAGGATTTATTAAAACTAACAAAATAACAAAGGTGTTTGGAATGTGCTACAGACTCCAGAGTGATTTTACCCTTGCTTGTGGACTGTATTGCGTAATGTTCGTCCATAGGGTGAGTCACCTGGGGTTGCCTTCAACAGTACATTACTTACATAATGTATTTTCAAGCGTTAGTTTAAAATTAAATGATAAACGTGCCCTCGCTTATGCGAGACGATATTTTCCTATGAAACATCACTGTGTTAGGACATTTTGTAGAGGAGTAAGGGTTGGTTCTTATAGGTGGTGTAGAGAATATTTTTGTTAGCTAGGCAACCCACCTAACAGGGGGATTACCCCCATATAAAACCCCTCTCACCCCACAACCTCCCTAGAAGACCTCCTACCTCCTCATCCTACAAATGGAAGGCGTCTCCCCAGAAACACACGCAGGGAAGATTGAAGTCCTTGAAGGGCCTGGTTAGTATTACCCTCACTTTCTGGTAAAGATTTATTTTTTTCCCACAATAGAAAGTTTGTACAACCTTTATTTTCCTCTTCATTTTTTTTTTCAGTGCAATTCTTAGGACCCGTCCACATTTGTAGAGTAGTAATTCTACGTGGGAGGTCTGTCCCAAACAAGATGCTGTTACGTAGCCTAATTGATGATGCCTGCTGTAGAGGACACAAGGCCGCTCCTGCAGGGGGAGAGGTATGTACTAGCAGTTCTTAGAGGAAATAGAATATTTTTCAAATAAAAGATATAGTCCTATAAATTATTTCCCCCATCTCTTTCCAGAACACTTCAGATGAGGGTCAGAAGGAAAGTCGTCCAAAAGGCAACCACCCAACTCACCCCACACCCCCAAGAGAGGGGGGAGGGGGTCAAGACCTCCCCCCACTCACCACGGATGGGGAGACGTCAGAATTCTACTCAGATGAGAAAGGGGAGGTGGAGGGGGGAGAGGGATAGGGGTGAGGAAAACCATAACTACAATTATTACCTATCATAATTACCTTCTTATACATCATTTGTGATTTTTACCTAATAAAACATTAATAAATTCTTTGATTTTTTTTAACCCCTGGAGGAGATTTATAATTTAATACTCCTATATAAGACCCACTCGATCCTCCCTGGGGCGTGGAACTCTGTTACGGTAAAGTCAAGGCCATTAGGTGCGAGGAAGGGTACGGGCGACCACCCATACCGAGAGGAACCTGTTTTACACCTGCCCCATAGAGGAATGTGGGGGGCGTAACTGGCACTCACCTGTGAGTGTTTATTATACAAATAAATTGATTTTTACTTAAATATACTGTCATACTTTACTGTATAAATGAACATGATCATAGTGGCGCATAATAGATACCTATCTTCACTGTTTTTCGACTGCTACCACACACACCTTGGGTGACCTAATATGGAGTGGCACTATGTGGCTCCCCGCTTCTGATTTCTTATCTGATTTACATACATAGCTGGCACTATGTGGCGCTTTCTTCTCTACTGAAACATATACAAATCTACACTACACAATGTACAGATTTAACAATAGCGTGATATATCAAATGAACAAAGTCACAAGGGCCGTGATGAGGGTTCGAACATATGTCCGGGATGATCCCAGACGTGCCATAGTCTACTTTTTTATGTCTTTGAGACGCGGCAGGAGCCGTGTGAGGGCAGTATCACTCCCAGTTGCAATTCTTATGACCATGTCGGGGCTCAGTCGACTAAGGCGCATCTGGAATCATGCTGGACGTAGGTTCGAACCCTCATGACTGCCTTTGTGGATTTGTTCATATACCAATCTTTTCAATGCTGGCAAGACTAAACAGATGTACAGCAATCTAAATACAAAATTACATTTTAGGCAAAAATTGACTGACAGTTATCTAAAAATTTCAAAGATGATATATTGTAAAGATAACATATATATCTCAAATATAAGGTAATGAGACAATTTGTCATAGAACTAATATAAATTAATAATACCATGACATTGAATATATTAGCACAGCCTCAGTTTTAACAACACATTCTGTGCCTATCCTGCCTCAAAATCACCACAAACCCACAGCCCATACAGCCTCGGTCTGACTCTAGTTGGACTAAAAGTGCCTGCCAGTAATTCATCTTTATGTCACATTGTTTCTTTAATCGTGCCAAGCGGAGGGGGGGGGGATCTCATCGAGTAAAGATATACGAACCCCACAATAGATGAACTTACTAGGGGTGAACCGATAGCTCTAGCCTTGAAATTGACCTTCAATAAGTGTCATACACTATAAAGGCTCGGCAATAAAATATTGGTAATACTAGCCTGAGGTAAGAAAATAATTGTTGCCATCATTTAACCAAATTAACTATTATTGGAATCTAAAAGTTGCGATTTAACGATACTTGAGGGAGAAAAGAGAAACATTGTTGCCATTATCAGTTAAGTAAGATAACTTATGTAAATGCAATAAACACCACCATTCGTTATATTATTTGCATGGGCAACAAGATGTTATCTTCACGAATTATTATTATAGTAATTTATGATATCCTGATTCACACTAGTTGACATCAAACCATACTGTTACGAGCCTTTCCGTAACCGGGTTTTTTTATAACTATGAGCCTACTCAAGTTCAGAGGTCCCTAACACTAAAAAAATTGCGTTCCTTGTGGATTTGTTCATTTGATGCATCATGCTATTGTGATTTCTGTGTGTATATATAAGTGTGTTGTTGTATTTTAGAAGAAACTGAAGCTGCTAACTATTTAGTTCCATTTAAACACTCTCGGTCTCAATGTTTAAATTGGATATTAGAAACTTTAGATAGTATTTTCAACCTGAATGATAGGACCAACAACTAAGAATATATACTTCGTTTTCCATTCAGCCATCGTTGGGATGCAGAAAAAAACGGCCTTTTATCCCACTGGGGGAAGCCCTAATATACACAAATAGCCATCGACTAAATGTACTAATACCCTTTGATAGTAAAAGATTAATTAAATGTAAAATTGAAACAAATTAAAGTAAATCGATTTTACCACGATGACTCATACTCTAAGTTCGTTAATAACAACTTCATCAACAAAGAATACTGTAAATCCTCAACAACTGCCTCAGTTATAACCACAGCCGCATGTTGCAGAGTTGAGAACAGCTAACAGAATACATGAAGATTCTTACTGGGGTCCAATAACAACTACTCATGGCAAAATAATAATAAGAATACAGAAATACCACCAGAAGAAGTCAATGTCGTAAAGAAAATGACAAATTGGGCTATTTCTTTTATGTATCTCTCTTTCTTGATTAGTTTTATTAGTCACGTTTTATCTACTAGGAACAAATATTTATAAATCATTATTGTCATTAATAATTGGTATTACAGCTCTTTTATTTATTACATTTATATTAACCTATCATCCATATCAATACAAATCAATTGTTTCTGATGCCCAGAAAATAGCCCCTCCAGCTAAACAACTTATAAATTTATTAAATAATTAAATTTCATGACACTTATTATTTTTGCTTCCTGATTCTCATCAACAATTTACACTTAAAGTTTCCCCTCCACTTAATAGAAAGTCGCCGCTCACCGCATAATATTATTAATAAGAATGGAAAGGCAGTACTTACTGCCAGTACTGAACCCAAACCACCATCATCCATCACAACATGCGGGGGAATAAACCAGGCCTGAGAGATGGCAATATATATCCACCTAATAAACGAGTTGTGAATACAGCGCATACAGCGATCTGACTCCAGCATGTACCATAAAAGTTTAAAAACGAGCAAGGATAATTTAAACAATTATTTTATTGTATTTAAGGTTTATCTGAATAATCCAACCATTTTGCTAGAAATTACCTACTTAATATTATCTATTAGATTAAGGAACTCCCCAAAATGCTGTGCATACTAGTGGCTTTATAAAAATGTAAACACATCATGCTATGTACTCTCATAAACCCAATGTAACTTATTGTATATATATAAATAAATAAATAAATAAATTATATATGACAATAATTCTTTAACATTGCCATTGGCTTATATCCCGATAAAAACATCAACAAATATTTGAATCTATCACTCTTTAAAAAAGAACTTAATCATTAATAGGTAAAGTGATATGTAATATGTTAACAACAGCAAACCTTATAAAACATTATATCTCAATACCTCTCTTAATATCATTCCAATTGCATTTTAAATATTTTTTAGATGAACTCAACATTATAAGAAAGAGTTGGTGTCTTGGAAAAGGTATTAAGCACATTAATAATAATAATCTACGGTTCGTTTTTATTTTGAGATTCCATGAGATTTTCTAGAAAAAAACACAAGATAGTTATAAAGCATTATATCACTATACCGCTATTAATACGGCTCCAATATCGTTTTTTATGATTTTCGTAGATGAACGCAACATTATAAGAAACAGTTGGGGTCTTGAAAAAGCTATTAAGCACATTAAAAATAATATTCTATGGTTCGTTTTCATTTTGAAACTTCATGAGTTTCTCTAAAAGAAAAAAGGCGATCGTTTGCCTGGCTCGCCAGGCGATGATCCCCAGCACACCCTACAGTGTGTTGGCCTGGCATTTCTTGTGAGTGCCCACCCACACTAAAATTAATTGTGAATATATGGGCATACAGAGACCTGTCTCCAGCATGTACCGTAGCATTTTTAAATCGAGCAAGGATTATAATCTTTCAACTATTGACATTGCCATTGGCTTATATCCTAATAAAAACATCAACAAATATTTGTATCCACCACTCTTTAAAAAAGTACCTTATAATTGGATGAAAATAAAGATTTAACAAGTATATCATTTAATTAATATAACTAAGTCACTAATTTATGTTCTTAACATAATATAATAATAATATTTCAAATAAATCAATTGGAAACAATATTTTGAAAATAAAAAAAATCACTCGGTCTATTAGGCAAATTGGGTCTTGCATAGTAGGACGAGAAGTGCATTCTGGCTACTAGGTACGACATATATATATATATATATATATATATATATGTCGTACCTAATAGCCAGAACGCACTTCTCAGCCTACTATTCAAGGCCCGATTTGCCTAATAAGCCAAGTTTTCATGAATTAATGTTTTTTCGTTTACCTAACCTGCCTAACCTAACCTAACCTAGCTTTTTTTGGCTACCTAACCTAACCTTACCTATAAATATAGGTTAGGTTAGGTTAGGTAGGGTTGGTTAGGTTCGGTCATATATCTACGTTAATTTTAACTCCAATAAAAAAAAATTGACCTCATACATAGAAAAAAGGGTTGCTTTATCATTTCATAAGAAAAAAATTATAGTAAATATATTAATTCAGGAAAACTTGGCTTATTAGGCAAATCGGGCCTTGAATAGTTGGCTGAGAAGTGAGTTCTGGCTACTAGGTACGACATATATATATATATATATATATATATATATATATATATATATATATATATATATATGTCGTACCTAGTAGCCAGAACGCACGTTTTGGCCTACTATTCAAGGCCCGATTTGCCTAATAAGCCAAGTTTTCCTGAATTAATATATATTCTCTAATTTTTTTCTTATGAAATGATAAATCTACCCTTTTCATTATGTATGAGGACAATTTTTCTTTATTGGAGTTAAAATTAACGTAGATATTTGACCGAACCTAACCAACCCTACCTAACCTAACCTAACCTATCTTTATAGGTTAGGTTAGGTTAGGTAGCCGAAAAAGTTAGGTTAGGTTAGGTTAGGTAGGTTAGGTAGTCGAAAAACAATTAATTCATGAAAACTTGGCTTATTAGGCAAATCGGGCCTTGCATAGTAGGCTGAGAAGTGCGTTCTGGCTACTAGGTACGACATATATATATATATATATATATATATATATATATATATATATACATATATATATATATATATATATATATATATATATATATATATATATATATATATATATATATATATGTCGTACCTAGTAGCCAGAACTCACTTTTTGGCCTACTATTCAAAGCCCGATTTGCCTAATAAGCCAAGTTTTCCTGAATTAATATATTTTTTCTAATTTTTTTCTTATGAAATGATAAAGCTACCCATTTCATTATGTATGAGGTCAATTTTTTTTTATTGGAGTTAAAATTAACGTAGATATATGACCGAACCTAACCAACCCTACCTAACCTAACCTAACCTATCTTTATAGGTTAGGTTTGGTTAGGTAGCCGAAAAAGTTAGGTTAGGTTAGGTTAGGTAGGTTAGGTAGTCGAAAAACAATTAATTCATGAAAACTTGGCTTATTAGGCAAATCGGGCCTTGCAAAGTAGGCTGAGAAGTGCGTTCTGGCTACTAGGTACGACATATATATATATATATATATATATATATATATATATATATATATATATATATATATATATATATATATATATATATATATATATATATATATATATATATGTGTGTATATCACGAAAATAAACACGTGATTAACCTACCTAACCTACCTATATATATATATATATATATATATATATATATATATATGTCGTACCTAATAGCCAGAACGCACTTGTCAGCCTACTATGCAAGGCCCGATTTGCCTAATAAGCCAAGTTTTCATGAATTAATGATTTTTCGACTACCTAACCTACCTAACCTAACCTAACCTAACTTTTTCGGCTACCTAACCTAACCTAACCTATAAAGATAGGTTAGGTTAGGTTAGGTAGGGTTGGTTAGGTTCGGTCATATATCTACGTTAATTTTAACTCCAATAAAAAAAAAATGACCTCATACATAATGAAATGGGTAGCTTTATCATATCATAAGAAAAAAATTAGAGAGAATATATTAATTCAGGAAAACTTGGCTTATTAGGCAAATCGGGCCTTGCATAGTAGGCTGAGAAGTGCGTTCTGGCTACTAGGTACGACATATATATATATATATGTATATATATATATATATATATATATATATATATATATATATATATATATATATATATATATATATATATATATATATTGAGGATATTGATGCTCATGATGCACTCTACCTCATCACCAGATGTCTGTCCCTCCCCAGGTTAACCTACTTTCTGAGGTGTTCACCATCTTACAGTAGCCAAAAACTAAGTGAGTATGACCGGTTACTGAAATCAATGCTAGAAAAAGCCCTTAACCTCTCTCTCGATGACCTATAGTGGAAACAAGCCTCTCTTCCCGTAAGACTTGGGGGCCTCGGAGTTCGAACAGCAACGCAAATCGCTGTTCCAGCCTTCCTGTCCTCCTTATCAGCATCCGACGACCATGTGAAGGAAATTCTACCTGCCCACTTACATCAGCTGGCAGGTGTACATGATCCCAATTTTACACGCTGTGCCACAGAGTGGGCCTCTCGTGCAGGCCAATCACCTCAACCACCATCCCCAAAAGCCCACAAGCAATCCAGCTGGGATGGCCTCATTGTAGACCAAGTTGCTGCAGAGTGCCTGGGTGCTGCAACAACACAACACGACATTGCTCGCCTCACAGCAGTAGCAGCACCACATGCATGGGATTTCCTGTTAGCAACCCCAATGTCGGCAACTGGCACACGTCTCACACCACACGCCCTCCGAATTGCTGTGGCCCTCCACCTTGCTGCCCCAATCCACACCAGATATAGGTGTATTTGCGGCGAGGTGGTGGCTGACAGGTACGGCGGATTAAGTCATATACGGTCAAGCGGATTAAGGCGTCCCTGTACATACCAGTTGTGTTGCTCCTGGCAGTATGGGTTCGAGTCACTTCTGGGGTGTGAATTTTCAGTTGTATATAGTCCTGGGCACCATTCAGGCTTGTTTGCATTTGTGTTCCTCACGTGTGCCCCAAAGAATGAGGTGATTTGATAAAATGCTATGCCCAAGATTACCATCCGAGTGCCGGCGGGGAAGTGGTTCAAATAGCTTCGGCTATCACTTCCTTATGTCCGGTCGTGATGGTCAAGCGGATTAAGGCGTCCCTGTACATACCAGTTGCGTTGCTCCTGGCAGTATGGGTTCGAGTCACTTCTGGGGTGTGAGTTCTCAGTTGTATATAGTCCTGGTGACCATTCAGGCTTGTTTGCATTTGTGTTCCTCACGTGTGCCCCAAAGAATGAGGTGATTTGATAAAATGCTATGTCCAAGATTACCATCCGAGTGCCGGCGGGGAAGTGGTTCAAATAGCTTCGGCTATCACTTCCTTATGTCCAGTCGTGATGGTCAAGCGGATTAAGGCGTCCCTGTACATACCAGTTGCGTTGCTCCTGGCAGTATGGGTTCGAGTCACTTCTGGGGTGTGAGTTTTCAGTTGTATATAGTCCTGGGGCCATTCAGGCTTGTTTGCATTTGTGGTCCTCACGTGTGCCCCAAAGAATGAGGTGATTTGATAAAATGCTATGCCCAAGATTACCATCCGAGTGCCGGCGGGGAAGTGGTTCAAATAGCTTCGGCTATCACTTCCTTATGTCCGGTCGTGATGGTCAAGCGGATTAAGGCGTCCCTGTACATACCAGTTGCGTTGCTCCTGGCAGTATGGGTTCGAGTCACTTCTGGGGTGTGAGATTTCAGTTATATATACATATATATATATATATATATATATATATATATATATATATATATATATATATATATATATATATATATATATACATATATATATATATATATATATATTTATATATATATATAAATATATATATATAATCTTTGGACAACACCCACCAGTGGGCCTCGAACCCAGAAAGCACAACTACTTTCCAGTAGCTGCCATAACTAGTACGCCTTAACCCACTACACCATCAGACCCTACAAAAGAAGTAGAGACTTCGAGATATATATACACCTCAAATATCTCCACTTCCCGAGGGCACTAGACAAGTGAGAGGTTACTCTGCGTTTTTCATCAAGCCACTGTCAATGTGAGAGAACTCGTGTCCATGCTTTAAGCCTATACTTGTATAAACCACAAGTGAAGATTAACAATCTTTGGACAACACCCACCAGTGGGCCTGGTGGGTGTTGTCCAAAAATTATAAAATCCAAAAACATAGCACTATTTTACACATTATTGTAACACATTTATTGTAGTTCTGCCAACCCAAATTCAGGTTTGTACAAATTCAGTTTGCACCATTACCAGCTTTAATAGGTAGAATTATTTCCTAACTAGTACTGCTAGACCGTGCTGGTGTAATATTATTTATGTAGTGCTATCCCTAATTAGAATGGGATTTATAAATTATTTATTGTGTAATTATATTTCATTACATATTTCTATATTCATCTTTGAGTGTTACTGAAGTGTACTACCCATCCAAAACTGATTTTGAGGAGCTAAGCCATGGAAATCCTGTAGAGACACCAAAGTACTACTCAAATTTTAGTTGCTTATTATTAGACTAGCAGTACCCGGCCATGTGTTGCTATGGCTCAGCAACGCACAAGCGTTGCTGAGCCACAGCAGCCTTCCTTGTCCCCCAGTCCTCCCAACCATTCTCTCCTCACCCGTGTCCTCGGCCATCCAACTATTCCCAACTCCACTGTCCCCTCGTCCTCCACACCATTCCCCACTTGCCTGTCCCTTTGTCCTCCCCACCATTCTCCATTCCCCCATCCCCAAGTCCCCACTATCCCAAACTCCCCCGTCCACTCGTCCTTCCCCACTATTACCCCTTCCCTTGTCCCTTCGTCCTCCCCACCATCTCTCACTTCCATCTCCTCATCATCCCCACTATTCCCCACTCCCTCGTTCGATGCCTTCCCAAATGATCTGATGTTCTCATCACTGAAATATAAGAAAAACAGTTAAAAAATTAAATGAAAATATGAAAAATTAAAAAAAAAACTATACTCAAGAAATGAACAGTATGGTAAACAACACAGCTCAATTAAAACACAATTCACTCAAAATAATTAAATCAATATGAAAATAAGTCAAAATTTATGAAAATTCAATTTATCAATGCAATCAGAAACATTGAAATGCAATTGCTACATATTTAGTATAGCAAGTGTGTTGCTCTTACATGCAACAGATGGTGCTGTTTCTCAAGAAAAGCATAGTTTTACCAGTCACAGGTGTGGTATCTGTACTTATACTAACGAAATGAACGGTATGGTCAACAATACAGCTCAATCCCAACACAATGTCACACAAAATAAAACAATAAAAAATAAAATAAATCGAAATCTATGCAAATAAAATTTATCAGTGCAATCGGTAACATTGAAGTGGAATTCATGACATACTTAGTACAGCGTGAATGTTGCTATTATGTGCAGCAGATGGCACTGTTTTTCAAAAACGCGCGTTTTTACCTGTCACATGTGTGGCATCTATATAGTACATATATAAAAAGACGCGTCTATTCGAATGCAACGTTGTGTCAAAATTTCAAAGCAATTGGTGAAGAACTTTTGGAGATTACAGTGTGTGTTGCTATTACGTCCAACAGATAGCACTGAATTTCCAAAAAAACATGTTTTTCCTGTGACAGGTGAGGCATGTATATAGTAGATATATAAAAAGACGCGCCTATTCGAATGCAACGTTGTGTCAAAATTTCAAAACAATCGGTAAAGAGGCTTCGAAGATTTCTCTCACATGAAAAACACAGTTTTTCAGAAGAAAAAAAACATTTTTTTTTACCGTCACAGACGTGACATCTATATAATATGTATATAAAAACCTGGCCGGATGCAAATGGAACATTGTGTGAAAATTTCAAAGCAATCGGTGAAGAACTTTCGGAGACCAGCGATTTTGAACAAACGAACATTTCCATTTTTATTTATATAGATAGGTAGCTAACCTCCAAATGAGGTAAATTAAAATCAGCCTATTTAAAAAAAATATTAAGCTGTCAATAACTATACCTGCTCTACATGTATGAGCAAGTACCATAGCTGTCAAAGTAGCTATATAAGCCCTATAAGGTTCTAACTCACAGCCAGCATTGCTTGTCCAGAAAAAACTGGAAGAACCTTGAAAGGTCTTCAAAGTCATTTAACAAGACTACTCAATAAATGTGACAACTGTTTAAGAACTAACCCAGTTAACATTTCCAGGCTAAGAATTTCCACAAAAGTGGCTAGCCAAAAATATGACTTTGTCAAGAGTATAATCGAGTCTTATAGACACATACTTCTTGTCAATGATACTGACCCAGGCGAATTAAGTCTGATAGAATCTGACCTTGCCGACTATGAAGATATAATTCAAGACAAGTTAGATCACTATAACAAAGTGCTTGCAACAGCAAATTTTCTTGCTGAAGCAGGACATTTTATAGTACACCTATACCCAAGCAATCACTCAGCTCAGATGAAATACATGAGCTACCTCCAAATGAGGAGAATCCTCCAAATTAAATTAGATCCTGGGTTCTGTAAATTCAATACAGGAGGTTACTGAATTAACCAGTCTCTCCCATGAACCAAGAGAAATAAGTGAAGCTGCAGATGAAACTTCAAGTGAAGCTGCAACAGCCAGTTAATCTGAACCAGAAAATGAAAATAGAGCTGAAGCTGTAATTAAAGCTGAGGCTAAGCAAGAAGCCTTAAGCAACACAAATAAGTCATAATTACTCAAACCAACCTCCTAGAGCAAGTGCTGACAATGAGAAGACTGTTATAATCCTTGTACACCAATTACTAGATTTATCTCAACCAGAACAATCAGTTGACTCCTTACAAGCGTTTAGTTTTCAGCTTGAGTCACTGTTAAATTCCTTCAGTAAAAAGGTGGATCACCCCACTGCTGAGTGGATGACTAAAATTATCATCCAGAGAAAATTGTCTGGTGAGATAGTCAATGAATTATATACATACCAGAATGGTACTGTCCTGTCAATGCAGGGTATATTCGCAGGTTTGCGTAATATAATAAATGAATCAGCAAGCCAGGCATTTAATAATTCTTCTAATGCACAGAAACTGCACCCACATCAATTTCCTTGCATGAAACTCCTGAAGTGACACTGCCATTAGGTAATAAGGGTATTAATAATCAATGTAATACTAACAGGTCAAACACTGATTTATCAGTAAGACCTAAGAGCATCACAAGCGCTACCAAGAGACCCAAAAGTCCAACAAGTGCTCGCAAGAGCCCAATAATTGCTCCCCAGAGTACAACAAGTACTCGCAAGAGAATAATTAACAAGCAAATGCAAGCAGCAAAATCTTCACAAGCTGCAGTTGCAGTTTCACCTAAACAGGTGTCCCCTAAACGAACTGTAGGATAGGGGTCATGTTTGTTTTGCAATCAAAACCATTCTCTGAACAAACGTACTAATTATCCTAATAGAGGCACACGAGTCAGAAGACTCAAACAGTTACACAAATGTACTAGGTGTCTCAAATCACATAATCTTAACAGCTGTGACACCCCCACTGAACACCTGCATTACATGTAGAAGGGGCAAACATCACACTGCATTGTGCAAATTTGTCAAAACAAATTATTTCAATCCTAGAATAGGAGGTAGAGAATCTACACATGTACAGTGCTGCTAGGTGTGAGATGTTTACAGCGTAATTTCACCAGTGTTTTAATGTCTTATTTACACCTTAGCAGTGGTATAGGCATATAAGTTTAGTTATAATTATGTTATTAAGTATTACTCTCCGATAGCAGGGTATCTAGAGGTTTCATGTGGGTTTTAGTTGGTAACTTGTAGACACCATGTTGTTCATGCTCCAGCAACGCCAGTCGCGTAGGTGGAGCTGGCTGGCAGGGACATGTTGTGAGATAAGTCTGTGGTACTTGTTTATTGTTTAGTAACATAGCTAATTTCCTGATTAGACCATTATGTGCACACCCATCTATCTATTTCAGTTTCTAAAATAGTGATCAGTGCTTATATAATGATATTGTGTTATTGTATTCTGGTGCATTAATATTTCTGGCTGCTTGTACTTCCATTTATATGTTTGTATGTTCTTTGTTACCCTTACTTTAAGTATATTGCTTTGTTGAGTAAGTAGTTGACTTATTTACCCTAGACACTTTCAGTAGGCAAGGCCATATTATTATATAATTTTTTTTTACAACGCAAACAGAGGAACCATACCCAGAGGTCAAGGGTCATACGAAAATGAGGGCCTATGTTGATAATTGATTCCCATAATTTAATGAACAAAATAGTGGTGCATGTTATTAATTGTTAATGCCTTTCTAGGTACTGTGTGGTTAACTAGTGATACCTAACCAAGCCTGTGTACCACTTTTCAGTTTCATTCTGAGCTGCTTGTGGAAGTTATCTCAACACTTCACAATTGAGGTAAGTGTACAGCTTGTGCCAGGGGCCAAGTAAACCTTCAGTGTTGTTGTAATTGCTAGTTGTGTTAATTAAGCTGACAATGGAGGAACAAGTTGCTGTGTTGGTGGAGCATCCAAATTTTGGTTAAATTAAAAACTTGAAGAAGTCTGGGTTGTTGTACATGGCTGAGAAATTAATATGACATTTTCCAGGAGAATGTTAAAGGCTCAGCTAGTAAGAGTCATTATCACACACTTGGTGGAGGAGGAGAAACTTGACGAGGAGTAGTTAGAGGAATTAGAAGAAGAGTCAAGTGACCTGCTGGCAATTCTAAAGTTAGAGATGGAATCTAAGCTAGAGATGGCTAAGTTAGAAGCAGAGAAACAGAGGTTGGAGATGCAGAATCACCAAAAACAGCTGGAGTTGGAGACTCAGCAGCAGATGATTGAGGCTCAGAACCAGCAAAGACAACTTGAGATTGAAGCTCAAATTAACAAAAACAAGTGGAACTAGAAGCACAGAGCAGAAGAATTGAAGCTCAGTTGCAAGATCAGTTGCAATCGAGAAGTTCTATCAAACCTTAAAACACATGTTTAAAACAACTGGGGAAGATTCATCCAGACATTGGGATGACAATTTACCATTCGTACTATTTGCTGCCATGGACGGGTTGCACACTGCCCAAGGCTGCTCCCCATTTGATCTTGTGTTTGGACATCAGGTGAGAGGACCCTTAAAAATGTTGCAGGAGAAGAAGTTGAAAGGAATACTCTCAACATCACCTGTATTAGCCAGTCCACAATTTCATAAGCCATTTATAATGCACATTTTTTTTATTTATATAAAAAATCAGAATACAGAGTACAAAATCATAAGACAAACACAAATCAAAAAAAGAATAGAACAATAATACATAAACAATACACAATCAGCATAAGCCAAACACATAGCACATGAAAGAGACAAAGAACATTAAGTTACGACAAAAACACACACACACACACATAACACAGGGACGGGACAGTAATACAAAACACCCTGATAATCAAAAGGAGGAGAATAATGCATAACCCCAAACCCACACAGAGTAACACAAAATACACATGAGGCATGCCCCAGAAACAGAGGAGCAAACAAGCACACATACCATAAATAACATAAAAGGCACAAAGCACACAACTAACACAGGGCAAACAAAAAGGCACACGCAGGAGCCAGGGAAAGAATAAAAGCCACACCCACGCACAAACACACCAAACCAAAACACACAACCACAGGAGCAAACACAACAGAAACGAAACAACCACACACACACCCAGCCCAACCTCCGCCGAGGAGGCCCATCGGAGAGCCGGAGACCGAAGACGAACCGGAACAAGACCCACCCACCCAACCCACGACCAGTCACCCAAAAGCATCCCCACGAACATACGCACCAGTAAACCAACCGCAAAAATCCCCCGGAAAAGCATGCTGCAGCCACCACCAGGTGTACCGCAAGCGGCCTCTCAAAAACCCCAAAACCTTATCAACCCCATAACCCTCCCTCCGACCAACCCACACACAATACACATAGTCAGCTATAAGAAGGCATAACGTATTCCGCACCCGGCGAAAGCCCCGCGGAAAAGACAAAAACAAAAACTGCAAAAACCCACCCATATACCCTGGCCCACAAACCACAGCCAACACATCCTGAAACCAATCAAGCAAACCACTCAACCGCTCACAAAAATAGAAAACATGCAATTGTCTCGGGCAACCCACAGTGGACACACGTAGCAGAGGCACGCAAACCCAGCATGCACAGCCGGTCATTTGTCGCTAACGACAAATGTAACACACGAAACAACAACTCCCGTTGCTGCGGCGCCAAAAACCGCTCCCCCAACGCCGCCTACACCTCCCCCCAATCCCAACAAGGGAATAAATCCTCCGCCCGCGGCCGAACACGACGAAACAAAATCCTATAAATCACCTTAACTGAAAGAGACATAAAACCCGGAGAACGGCAGACATCCTTGAGAATATCCACCGTCCAAGAGTAAACAGGTGGGGTACAGTAGGCCACCTCCCGACAACCACCGAAATCCACCAAGAAACTAAACCTAACCGAACAATAATAAACACACAAAGCATTGAGCCCCTCACTCATCGCCAATCCCCGACACAACGAGACCCAGAACAACGCCCGGGCCCTGGTAAACACATCCGGAATACCAACCCCACCCTCCCACACAGCTAACACCAACGTCGAGCGACGAACCGGGTGGTAACGTCCACACCACACGTACCTATAAACCTGACGTTCCAACCCCAGAGCCAGCCAGCGATCCAGCGGGAAACACTGAGCCATGAACCAAACACGCGACAAAACCTTACAAGTAACCAGCAACGCCCGCTGATAAATCGTCAACGGGCGCGCAGCCAACAACCCAACCGCAACATCAACACTACGCGAAACAGCTCCCCAATTATATTCCAAAGAGCGATCGTAGGAAGCTGTCATGTTCACAGAAAATGGTACCATCCGTTTTCTATGTGCGGCGGCTGGGACACCGGAGAGAGGGAAGGTAAACAATAGAGCGTACAGGACGCCCGCCAAGCTTGGTAGCTACTAGTCATGTAATCATAAGTATTAAAGTCAGTAACCAAATCATGACTTTACATCAACCCTACAACCAAGACTTCCTCAGTAACACACAAACACCACATTGGCGACGAGGATGAACTGTGAACGCAGGTATTTGTTCAGTTTCAAACACAAGGGAGAAGCATGCTGCCTGGAGGAGGAAGAGAAGCTGTGAGCGCCATACCCGATGCTGTATGCTAACCGATGCTGTGTGCTAACCAATGCTGTGTGCTAACCAATGCTGTGTGCTAAACGATGCTGTGTGCTAACCAATGCTGTGTGCTACCCAAGCTGTGATGAAGAAACTGTGTACTGAGGAATCTGCCGACGTTGTGTACGAAACGACGCTTTGATGTGTACAAAACCTGATGTTTTGGTTACGAAACGACGCTTCGTGCTACAAAATTCATCACACTGAATTGACTGCTGTACCAACTGCTGCACCAACTGCTGTACCAACTGCTGCTGTACCAACTGCTGTGCCAACTGCTGTGCTGCTGCTGTCAGTAGGAACAACACATGTACACAAGGGCTAGGTAAGAAGTCAGTTGCTGCTATATTGTGCACTGTTGTGAACTTTTGCATTAAAATGCTTGTGTGCTTTGCAAAATTAAAGTAATTACTGTGAATTCTTGACTAACATATGCAGTGCAGTAAGTGTTTAATATTCTGAGGAACATTTAAGTGATAAGTTACATTTATTCAGTAAAAAATGGCAAATATACCTCAGTTTCCTGCATTTGATCCTGACTGTGACCAGACAAACCTGTCACAGAGGTGGGTCAAATGGCTTAAAAGGTTTGAAAATTTGTTGATAGTTTCTGACATCAAAAGTGCTGAAAGAAAGCGTGCCTTTCTACTTCATTATGCAGGTGATCGAGTTTGTGACATCTTTGACACACTGAAAGACACTGGTGGTGCCAAAAATTATGACACTGCCAAAGCCAAACTAACAGAGCATTTCAAACCAAGGCAAAATACTGCAATGGAAATTATGCATTTCAGGAGAGCAAAACAACTCTCTAATGAAACTGTGGATCAATACCACACACGTCTGCAGGGTTTAGCAGCCCATTGTGAGTTTGCTGATGTTGACAAAGAAATCAAACAGCAAATAAATGAAACATGCACATCTACACGTCTCCGTCGAAGAGCTCTAGAACTTGTTGATGATGAAAGTTCTCTTACCAAGATACTGGATATTGCTCGTCGAATGGAAGATGCTGCACGTGATGCTCGTGTCATGGAGTGCAGTGCCAACAACGGTTCTGAAACTGTTACTAACAGTGATGAGGTATGTAAGGTTCAGGGAGGACATCGTAATCAAAGAAGATATCATGCCAAACCTAACAGTAAATTTAGCCGAGAACCACGTCACAACTGGGGTCAAGGAACAAGACTCAAGCAGTCACAACGACCCACATCAGAGGGTGTCAACAATAAATGTTACAATTGTGGAGGAGACTACCCGCACCAAGGTAATGTTTGTCCTGCTCAAGGTAAGAAGTGCTATGAGTGTGGAAAACTAGGTCATTTTGGTGCTATGTGTCGTTCCGCACTAAAGAAACCACAGTCAATGAATAAAAGCACTGTACGAGGATCAGGTCATAGGGGTCGAGGTGGTAAACACAATATTGCACCTCATATCCAGAATGTTAATAATATACAAGACAACATTTCATTACAACCAGTCTCAGATGACAGTGAATGTGATTATACTTATGGAGTACAAGCAAACACAGAATGGAATGATCTTCCAAACAACCCAGAGACATGTGTATACATTGCTGGTATTTGTCTTAAGGTTCTCATTGACACTGGATCAAACATTGACACCATTGCTGAGTGCCACTATGAGAAATTTAAAAAACAGTTCCCAAAGCTTGAGAACTATAATGGCAAAGCTTCAAAGGTAGCCTTGCTAGCCTATGCTTCAAAGGTAGCCTTGCCAGTGATTGGAACTTTCACTGCAGAGATTAAGTCAAAGAATGCAATGCTCATTACTACATTCCATGTTGTTAGGAATGCAAAGGAGTCTTTACTCAGTTACAAGACTTCAACCAAATTGGGGCTACTTCAGCTTTCTAATGCTGTAGCAGTGGAATCTGCAAACAATGTTGATGGTATTGTTGCTGAATTTTCTGATCGATTTAAATCCATAGGTTGTTATACTGATAGCAAAGTACATCTGCATATCAACCCAGATGTAATTCCAGTTGCCCAACCACATCGCCGACAACCATTCCATACTCGCAAGAAAGTTGATGCCGAACTGGATAGGCTGATGGAACTAGATATCATTGAACCAGTAACAGGCCCAACACCATGGGTAAGCCCAATTGTCACTCCACCAAAGCCGAAGAATCCAGATGAGATACGCATTTGTGTGGACATGCGTGTTCCCAACAAGGCAATAATGCGTGAACGCCATCCTACACCCATTGTAGATGATATGATCTACCGCTTGAATGGTGCAACTGTATTCAGCAAGTTAGATTTAAACAAGGGCTATCATCAGCTTGAACTTGATGATGAGAGTCGCTTCATCACAACGTTTACGACACATCGAGGTCTGTATAGGTACAAGCGCCTGAGTTTTGGTATTAACAGTGCTGCCGAGGTATTCCAGCACATCATCAGCCAGGTATTGCAAGACATACCTAATGCTGACAACATGTCTGATGACATCATTGTTTATGGCCGTACCCAAGCTGAACACGACAAAGCTCTTCGTGCAACATTGCAACGCTTACGAGAAAAGAATTTGACGCTAAGCCGAGCAAAGTGTGAGTTCAATCAACATAAAATTGAATTCTTTGGACATGTACTTAGTGACAAAGGTCTGTCTCCAGATCCTAAGAAAGTTGCAGATATCAAGAATGCTGCACCTCCTTCAACGTCCACTGAAGTACATAGTTTTCTGGGAATGGCAAACTACTGTTCTCGCTTCATTCCAGATTTTGCTACCATTACGAAGCCTCTACGTGAGCTCCTGAAGAAAAACGCATCATGGTACTGGAGCGATATCGAGCAAAATGCATTTGATGCTGTGAAAGATGCACTAGTAGAGAATGCGACTGCTGCATACTTTGATCCATCAATGGACACTGAATTAACGGTGGATGCTAGTCCTGTTGGATTAGGTGCTGTTTTAGCCCAACACAAACCTGGTCAACCAGATTCCAGAGTAGTAATTGCCTACGCCAGCCGTTCTCTCACAGATGTTGAGCAACGATACAGTCAGACAGAGAAGGAAGCTCTTGCTCTTGTATGGGGCTGTGAACACTTCAATGTGTATCTGCTTGGTGCACCCTTCACCACGATAGTCACTGACCACAAACCGTTGGAGACCATCTTCAATAATCCAAAGTCCAAACCACCAGCTCGCATTGAGAGATGGGCTCTTCGTCTGCAACCATACAACTTTACGGTGAAATACAAGCCGGGTGCAGGCAATCCCGCTGATTACATCAGTCGACATCCTGCCAACAGTTTCTCCATCACCAAGCATCAGCAAGTTGCCGAGGAATATGTACACTCTGTAACCTGTGATGCAGTCCCTAAGGCTCTCACTCTTGATGAAATCCGTACTGCAACCCTGGAGGACCCAACTCTGCAAGCAACAGTGGATGCATTGACTAAGAAAAAGTTTCCACGCATCCCACCCTCAGGAGTTGACCAAGATGCATTCAAAGCACTTGAACGCTTCCAGACAGAATTAAGTGTTACGCAACAACGCGACACTGTGCTGCGAGGTACTCGTATCGTGATTCCAGCTGTTCTCCAGCAACGTGCTCTGAAGCTTGCACATCAAGGACACCAAGGTCTTGTTAGGACGAAACAGCTGCTACGAGAAAAGGTGTGGTTTCCTGGCATTGATCGTCAAGCAAAGGATATGCATGATGCCTGTGTCCCTTGCCAAGCTGCAGTGGATACTTCAAGACCAACACCTCTACAACCTTCACCACTACCTGCTGCACCATGGACGGAAGTATCAATGGACTTCTGCGGACCACTACCAACTGGAGAGTACTTGATGGTAGTCATTGATGATCACTCACGTTATCCAGAAGTAGAAATCATCACTTTCACATCTGCAAAGGCTGTCATCCCGAAACTCGACAAGATCTTTTCAAACTTTGGCATTCCTGAAGTTGTCAAGACAGACAATGGACCGCCATTCAATGGACAAGACTTCGTCAACTTTTCTGAGCATATTGGATTCAAACACCGCCGTGTGATGCCACTACATCCTCAAGCAAATGGAGAAGTTGAGAGATTCATGCAACCTCTCATGAAAGTGGTACGCTGTGCTCATGCCGAAGGACGATCCTGGAAACAAGCTATGTATGCTTTTCTCAGGAACTACCGTGCAACACCGCATGGAACACTGGGCAAGTCGCCTGGCGAACTTTTATTTGGACGTCCTATGAGAATCGCACTACCTGTCATGCCAGCGGAGGTAACGAATAAACGTCTCGCTGAGAAGGATGCACTAGCCAAGGGCAAAATGAAAATTGCTCATGATCAACGTGCAAAGGAACAATTCATAAAAGTTGGAGATACTGTTCTCGTTAAAAAGAAAAAAGAGGGAAAGTTAGATATGCCGTATGATACAAAACCATATAAAGTGATTAGTGTAAAAGGAACTATGGTAACAGCTAGTAATAGAGATCATAGTATAACACGTAATATGGCTTGTTTCAAAGTGATTCCAACTAGTGTAGAAAATGATGAAGTGCAAAGTCGTGCAAAAGAAAAAGAAAAAATGAGTTATAACTCAATAAACAATTCATCAGGGGATGTTATTGTATTTGGGGACTCACGTCCTAAACGTCATGTTAAACGCCCTACACGATTTGATGATTAATTGTGTTCCTATGTAATGAAAAGTATTTACTTATTGTGCTAAACTAAATTTAATATTGTTTGAATAATGCAGATATCTCATTCAATATTTTGTAACTTTGTATTACAGTTTTTTTCATGTTTGTTTAACATTGCATATGTATTTTTAACATTGAAATCCTTTGTGGAAAAGATTAAGTTGTTTAAATTCTTTGTGTGCTTAATTAATGTTAAATGTATGCAGTATCTCTTGATATGGTAATAACTTACTTTGTGTCAATAACTTTGCTTTGTGCTACAAGCATGGTAGACATCCTGTATTCATTCTTTTTAAAGAAAAGGAGGGATGTCATGTTCACAGAAAATGGTACCATCCGTTTTCTATGTGCGGCGGCTGGGACGCCGGAGAGAGGGAAGGTAAACAATAGAGCGTACAGGACGCCCGCCAAGCTTGGTAGCTACTAGTCATGTAATCATATTAAGTATTAAAGTCAGTAACCAAATCATGACTTTACATCAACCCTACAACCAAGACTTCCTCAGTAACACACAAACACCACAGAAGCAAACCAGGTTGACCAGACCACACACTAGAAATTGAAGAGACGACGACGTTTCGGTCCGTCCTGGACCATTCTCAAGTCGATTGTGATGAGGACAGGTAGGGACAGGCATTAAATAGGCAAGAGAGAGAGCTGAGGAGGAAAGTCAGGTGTAGGGGATAGAAGTAATGAGAACTGCAGCAGGCCTATTGGCCCATACGAGGCAGCTCCTATTATAACCGCCGAAGGAGATGGTAATAGGAAAAAGAAGAGGATAGCAAGGGAGCGTAGAAGACAATGAACAGAAAAAGGGAGAAGAGGGAAAGAAAGGGAAAGAGAAAGAAAGAAATGGAAGGGGGAAAGCTTATGTTAAGTCACGTTTTCCGAAACGTCGTCGTCTCTTCAATTTCTAGTGTGTGGTCTGGTCAACATACTTCAGCCACGTTATTGTGACTCATCGCCTGCACAAGCAAACCAGGTGATCCCCAGAACACGAAGAGAGGTGACCACCGGATACCAAGACCCCTCCCACACAAGGCGAGAGGACCACCCACCAATACCCAGAAGTCCGGACTTGGCACGTTTAACTTGGGCCCCAGTGGCCAACTCAAACCTCTCAATCAAGGCCTGGACCACCCCAACAGAACCCTCCGAGGCCACAAACAGGACGGTATCATCCGCATAACCGCAGATGGGTAACCGATGACCAGACGGCAGCCGGGGAGGGCAGATCAATGCACAGGCCTTGACCGCCCGAAAAAAAGGCTCCTGAAAGAGCACATAGAGGAGCATAGAAAGTGGACAACCCTGCCGCACCGAACGGCGCACAGGGAAAGGAGCACTCAAGAACCCATTAATGCACACCTGGCTGCAACACCGAGCGTGCAACATACGCACCCAACGAACAAACAAAAGCGGAAACCCAAGTCGCTCTAACACACGAAAAACAAAGGCTAAAGACACACGGTCAAAAGTCTTCGACCAATCCAGGCAGAGCATCGCCGCCGACGAGCGAGAGCCCGACACATACATAAGCACATCGTGAAACAACGCATTGCACTGCAGTAACGAACGACCCGGAACACCACAAAACTGTTCCACAGACGCAACGACACGGCGACACCGACCAGCCAAAACCTTTGACAGGACCTTAAAGTCCACATTCAACAACATAATGGGCCTCCAGTTCGAGAAGAACCGCAAATCGCCCGGCTTCGGGAGTAACCGCTCAATCCCAACGCACTAAGTCTCAGGCAGAACGCACCCCCGAAGGCAAGCCCGGACCACCTCCAAAAGAACGCCCCCCAACACATCCCAAAAGGCAACATGAAACTCAACAGGAAGACCATCCGAGCCCGGCACCTTCCCAGAACAAAACGACCTGACCACATCGAAAAGATCCCCCAAGGAAACATCTGCCACCAAACCGACACAATCCTCAGCAGACAAACCTGGAACACACCCACCCAAAAAATCATCCGCAAGCGTGGCGTCCCCATCCACCTCCTCATAGAGCGCAGCCAACTCCTGCTGAACATAATGTAACACACCACCGGTGTCCGAAACAATGGACCCATCCGGCCGTTGCAGAGCTGTAAAAAGAACAGAGTCCCGTGCAGCCTTCACCTTCCTTAAAAGAAACGGAGAAAGACGTTCCCCGTCAACACGCTCACCCACACGAGCACGCACACGAACACCCTCTGCCCACTCCTCCCGCAGACCACAAATACGCGCCTTGCACTCCACAATCTCTCCAAAACAGTCAATCCCAGCATTGTACTGCATGTACAACCGCGAAAGCCTTGCCTGGAACAACTGCAGTAACCCAAACCTCCCAGCAGCCTCACGTTTGGCAACCACCCTAAAAAAACAACCGACACTGCACCTTACACCACTCCCACCAATCAAAAACAGAAGGAAACTCAGAACGCCGGGCCAGAACCCCGACCCACCACACCTAAAACTGGTCACAAACCCGCGGACAACGCAGCAACCCACAATTCAGCTTCCACCACCCCGCACCTGACTGGGCACACCAACCCGGACCACCACTAAACTATGGTCTGAGAACGCAATCGGGACAGTGTGGAAAGCAAACACAGAACACCCCCCGCCAGTAACATACACCCGATCAATCCTCGAACGCGCCCCACGCGCAACAAAAGTAAAGGATAAATCGCCCCCACAGATCACAGCAGCATCCCGGAAACCTCAAAATGCACCACCTCCTGCAGCGCACCCGAGACATTATGCGGGTGAGCGCCACTACAGTCCCGCGCACTCGTCACACAATTAAAATCCCCACCAAAAATCAAACACCACGTGTCATGACGCAGGAAAGGGAGAAGCCCCACCCGAAAAAACTCCTCCCGCTCCAGACGGCGCGCCGCCTCCGAGGGGGCGTACACCGTCAGGAACGGAATGACAACCCCCAAAAACTCAACCCTCACAAACAAAACCCGCCCATCCTCATCCATCTCCGTGTGAAGCACGGAGAAGGAAGCCCTCCTAGAAAACAACATCAACGTCCCCCCGAAAGACGTCCTCGGCGGGTTGAGCACAACATGATAATGAACACTCAAACACAGCAGCACAGACACATCACAAACATTATGCTCCTGGATCAGAGCCACATCCACGTGCTGCTCCTGCAGAACATCCAACAGGCCCAACTGGACCCCAAGATCATTCAAACCTCTAACATTCAGAGTCGCACATACAACGGAGGGCGCCATCGGGAGAACCTCAGGACACCCCCAACCCGACGCGCCCCTAAGGGGATACAACCGCACCCACAGCGGGAGCCACACCCTCACCACCAGGCTCAACCACCCGCCGCAACCTGGAAGACGATCGGCCAGGAACCGCCTTAACAAGCAAGGGATGGACACCACCTGACGAGAGTTCCCCAGGTGCTGGCAACACCGTCCACATCCTCTCCACGTCCTCCGCCGCTGCGAGCCCGAAGCCATGCTCATCACCATACCCCGCTTCCGAAGGGGGAGGAGGAACCACGTGAGAAGCGGAGGTAGGAGCACCAGCCAAAGCCAGACCATCCGAAGCCTCGATCCTCTTCCCAGGGGGCCCACGGCTGTGCGACCGATCCCGCGGAGCGCGCTTCCGACGAGGAACAGAAGATCCCAGCGCAACCACAGGAAGCACAGCACAACCAACCGTAGACGGCGGCACCACTTCATCAGCCGCAGGAACACCGCATGGCTGGCCATCAGAAGACACCGTAGCAACACCACCCCTGGCCTCGGGCAACGCACCGGCCACAGCACATGGGCTTCCCTCCGACCCCACACCACACGCGTCGGACGCCAAGACATCACACAGGATGCCATGCACCTCCGCTGCCACCATCAAAGGTGCACGGGAAGTAGGAGCCGCGAGAAACGCAGAGTCAACTGGCAAAACGGAGGGACCAGCAGCAGACGTAGAGACAGGGACAACAGGGGGAGACACCTCTCCAAGTGCGTCCATAGAGCCCGGCTCCACAGAGGGCGCCCCAGCCTCCGGCAAAAGCGGAAAATCATCCTCATGGAACACCGAAGGGTCTGCCGAGTGAGGGGCACAGCAAGCAGCAGCGAAATGTCCCACCTCACCACACCGGAAGCAGGAGCGAGTCTGACCCTGGTAAAACACATGCACGTAAAATCCACACACAGCCACCCGGGAAGGAATAGCCCTAGAGAGCCGCATGCGCAAAGTACGCACACCCATACGGAGCCCCTTCAGGCGCCCATTATGCAGACAGGTATGACGGTGCCCCACCACTTCACCATACCGACGGAATGCGTCGCACAGCTCATCCTCAGGAAACAGCTCCGGCGCACCATGGACACTTACAAACGTCAGGGGTCCCCACGGATCTGAGACCTCCACCGTCACAGCAGAATCCGGAAGTACATGCGTCCGCGCACCCCAGCGGCGCACAAACAGTTGATACACACTCGCCGAGGAGAACGTCACCGCCACCTGGGTAGGAGAAAGCTTCTCCGAACCGTAGAGATCCGGGTACACCACTTTCAGAACGTCCATCAGGGCAACCTCCACCAAGGGCCAGTCAACAGGCGCCGAGAAATCAAACCGGGCGGTGTCGACCCGGCGAACACGGCCACCACTAGCCGATGCCATAACACCCTCCAGGCCCCGGCCAATGGCCGCACCACACCGTCAACAAAACGACCACCACGCAGCAGCTACAGGTCAACACTGACAGCCCGGGCCGAACGTCAGCGCCCTCCGGTAGCAGAACGGCGAATCCATTATAATGCACATAGACGCTTCGGATCTAGGAGCAGGTGCGGTTCTTTCCCAGGTAGGACCTGATGATTTATAGTACCCTGTATACTATTTTTCTCATAATTTGATAAGGCACAAACTAATTAGTCTGTGGTAGAGAAGGAAGCTCTTTGTTTGATTTTGGCGGTTAAGAAGTTTGAAACATACCTGTCAGGTAATCAAGTAGTCATATACATAGATCATAATTCCATGACATTCATTAACTCCATGAAATGAAAGAACCAAAGAATTCTTAGGTGATCTTTGATTTTACAAGAGTTCAACATAGTAATTAGACATATCCCTGGAAGGGAAAATGTAATTCCTGACGCCTTATCCAGGGGATTCCCCATTGCAGTGCCCTAATGTGAATTGTTCTATACATGAGGATGTCTTTACCTTTCGGTTATTTCATATGTCTCATTTAATTGATCGTTTTATACATTGATTTTGTGTTGTTGGAGTACTTAACGCTATACCCTTATGTAGTCAAAAAATGAAATTAACCTTCAGTTAATTTAATTTTTTTTAAGAACAGGGAGGGATGTTACAAATTTGATTCTAACATTTTTCATGATAAATATGTATATCCAACATTTCTTTCCTCAGTTATTTAAATAAAACATTGTATCCAGTTGTGTTCCAGTATATATATATGTTTGATTTAAGTGAAGCATGCTGTAGTGTGCCTGTATTCAATATTTTGTTAATGCTATTGCATGTTTATTTATTTATTTATTTATTTATTTATTTATGCATATACAAGAATGTACATAAGGAATGTGAGGATACAAATATGGTAATTACAGTCTTGTAAAGCCACTAGCACGCGCAGCGTTTCGGGCAGGTCCTTAATCTAAGAAAATTTTAAGGAGGTAAATACTTGCAAAAATTATAGACAAAAAAATGATAACAGATTACATGAAATGAAAAAAAGATGAGAGAAAATTGTAGGTACAGTATATTAAAGCACATAGGTAGCTGAGATTGATTGCAATGACAGCTTGAATGGTAGTTGACAAAAAATTGGTAGGCACAATACAGCAGAAGCAATATAAGATTGGTTGCAATGACAGCTTGAATGGTAGTTTACAAAAAATTGGTAGTCACAATACAGCATATGGCTAGCACATAGAAGAAGACAGCAATGAACACAATGATAAGGTTGATTTAAAATTACATAAAAATTAGGAGATTGGGTAACACTAGGTACAGAGCAAATTTAAAGCTCAGTGTAGGAAACTAAGAAGATGAAGTTAGGTACTTTTTGGTTTTGCTTTTAAATAAGGCAAAAGTTTTACAGTTTTTCAATTCACTAGGGAGTGAGTTCCATAGACTAGGTCCCTTAATTTGCATAGAGTGTTTACACGGATTAAGTTTGACCCTGGGGATATCAAAGAGATATTTATTTCTGGTGTGGTGATAATGGGTCCTATTACATCTGTCCAGGGAGAGTTTCAGAGCATGGTTTGCATTTGAGAACAGGGTTTTGTAAATGTAGTTGACACAAGAGAATGTGTGGAGGGAGTTAATATTTAGCAAGTTTAGGGATTTAAACAATGGAGCTGAGTGTTGTCTGAAAGCAGAGTTAGTTATTATTCTGATAGCAGATTTTTGCTGTGTGATGATGGGCTTAAGGTGGTTTGCAGTGGTAGACCCCCATGCACAGATACCATAATTAAGATAGGGGTAGATTAGTGCATAATATAGTGAGAGGAGAGCAGAGTTAGGAACATAATATCTGATTTTGGAGAGTATACCAACTGTCTTAGAGACTTTCTTAGTTATGTGTTGAATGTGGGTGCTGAAGTTGAGTCTCTTGTCTAGGAATAGGCCAAGAAATTTGCCATCATTTTTATTACTGATGTTGATGTTGTCTATCTGTAGCTGAATTGCATTTGATGATTTGCTTCCAAATAAGATGTAGTAAGTCTTTTCGATGTTTAATGTTAGTTTGTTCGTTGACATCCATAAGTGGACTTTTTTAATTCATTATTCACAACATTATTTAGTGTATGTGGGTTGAGGTTTGAATAGATAAGAGTAGTATCGTCAGCAAACAGTATAGGTTTGAGAATATTAGAGACATTAGGCAGATCGTTTATATATATAAGAAATAGAAGAGGTCCTAAGATGCTGCCCTGTGGCACTCCAACGGTAATTGGTAGAGTGGAAGAAGTTGTATCATTGATGGTTACATATTGGTGTCTGTCACTAAGATAGGATCGGATGTAGTCAAGGGCAAGGCCTCGGATTCCATAATGCTGGAGTTTAAGTAAGAGGTAGTTGTGATTAACAGTATCAAAGGCTTTTCTTAGGTCAATGAAGAGTCCAATCGGAAACTCATTTTTGTCAAGGGCTGAGTAGATAGTGTCAAGGAGACTAATGATTGCATCGTTGGTGCTCTTTTGGGACCGGAAGCCAAACTGGCAGGGGCTGAGTATGTCGAATTTTACGAGGTAGGAATAGGAATGTTCATTCCTGCGGGGGGAGACCGTGGCGTCTCATGGGGGGATGACCATATTTGGGATGTTCCAGTAATGCGTGCAGTGTATCAAGCTAGCGTCACTGATTCACCCCTTGTAATTATTCCTGTTTATTGATTGTACTTAATTTCTTATTTACACCTTAGCAGTGGTATAGGCATATAAGTTTAGTTATAATTATGTTCTTAAGTATTACTCTCTGATAGCAGAGTATCTAGAGGTTTCATGTGGGTTTTAGTTGGTAACTTGTAGACACCATGTTGTTCATGCTCCAGCAACGCCAGTCGCGTAGGTGGAGCTGGCTGGCAGGGACATGTTGTGAGATAAGTCTGTGGTACTTGTTTATTGTTTAGTAACATAGCTAATTTCCTGGTTAGACCATTATGTGCACACCCATCTATCCATTTAAGTTTCTAAAATAGTGATCAGTGCTTATATAATGATATTGTGTTATTGTATTCTGGTGCATTATTATTTCTGGCTGCCTGTATTTCCATTTATATGTTTGTATGTTCTCTGTTACCCTTACTTTAAGTATATTGCTTTGTTGAGTAAGTAGTTGACTTATTTATCCTAAACACTTTCAGTAGGCAAGGCCGTATTAGTATATATATTTTTTTTTACAACGCAGAGGAACCATACCCAGAGGTCAAGGGTCATAAGAAAATGAGGGCCTATGTTGATAATTGATTCCCATAATTTAATGAACAAAATAGTGGTGCGAGTGTATAACTGAAGTATACACTCCCCATTGCCATTGCTTGAGGATTGTATTGACTAGATTGGTCACTGTCAATCAATATCTAAACTCGATTTGTCCAAAGGTTATCATCAAGTGCCTTTGACAAGTCGAGCCGTTGAATTTTCAGCTTTTGTAACACCTGATGGTTGTTTTCAGTTTAACGTTATGCCATTTGGTCTTAAGAATGCCCCAGCAACTTTCCAGAGATTAATGAATTTGTTGCTGCAGGATATTCCCAATTTCCGTCCTTATTTACATGACACTGGTTTGTTTAGTGATTCTTGGCAAGACCATTTACAGGGTTTAAATTTGTTGTTTGCTAAGTTGCAAGATTCCAATCTTACTGTTAACCCTAAGAAGTGTAACTTGGCTAGAGGTACAATTGTTTATCTAGGGCACGATTTTGGTCAAGGTCTCAATGTATCATGCCTTTATCTGATAAAATTAATGTCATTGTTAATTATCCTAAAAAAGTAATTATCAAAAAAAAGTTCAACGATTTTTAGGGATGTGTGTCTATTACCATAGGTACTGTAAGAACTTTTCTGTGGTAGCTTCACCTCTGACTGATTTGTTGCAGCAGAGAACTAAATTTAAGTGGACTCCCCAGTGTCAAGAAGCCTTTGATGGTTTAAAAGGTATCTAATCTTCATCCCCAGTCCACGCTAGTCCTGATTTTACTAAGTCTTTTATCATGTATATAGATGCTTCTGATTTGGATGCAGGTGCTGTCCTACTCCAGATTGGATGTGATAATGTTGAGCATCCTGTATACTATTTTTCGAGAAAGTTCTCTAGTACAGAGAGAAATTACTCTGTTGTTGAAAAGGAGGCTTATGCTCTTGTGTTGGCATGCAACAAGTTTGAAGTATATTTACATGGAAATAATGTTGATGTATATACTGACCATAATCCTTTAATATTTATTGACAACGAAAATCCATAATCAAAAAATTTTGAGGTGGTCTTTGTATCTGCAGGAATTCAATCTCCATATTCATCATATTCCTGGAAAGTTAAATGTTCTGGCTGATGCCTTGTCTAAACGTTTCCCTGAAAAAAACCTATGTTGAAGACCCACCCTAAAATTTCCTGGTTTACCATCATGAGATAATGATAATACTTACTAGTAAGTGCTGAGTTACATGTAATTGATTTAAAACTTGATGATGTTATATTCATATTATATATATTATATATATATTCTGTATACTGTAGTAGTTGACGCGGTATTTGTGCTTGCACCGTATATTTGTGCAGCTCATGTAGATTATTGTGAATATATATGTATTATTCATGATGTGTGTTTTTGCGGTCCATGTCTGTAAGAATGTGTACACTGTGTCTCACATTGTACTCATTTATTGCGATGGAGGGATGTTATGACCACGTATACACTAGTACGATCATACTGAGAGTGGTGTATGATGTGCTCAAACTATACAGTGATATCTTGGCTGATAGCCTCGTATCACGAATATTGTAAGTAGTATCTAATCTAGTATATTATTATAACTTTATGTATTGTCACTGTATGGATACACAACTAAGTACATTCTATTTCAGTATCAAAGATGTATGCCATGTAATTGTAGATATATATTTAGAAGTATAGTTATAGAAGTAGCCTAATGTGATGAAGTCTGAAAAACATCCTTGTATGCTTATTGTATGTAATGCTACATAAGTGCTGTATAGGTAACATAATGTGGACCATGATAGAGAATATATACATTTTGGTCTCGGATGTATTACTCACATGTATACTGCGTAGTTTTCATTTTAGTGTTGTACCTTGCATTGTCCTCTTGTCATGACATTTAAAGAAATTAGGTATAGAAATTAGGTAACCTAGGTATAAACAGTTGGCCAACGTCATTGAATCCTCTCTAACCCCACTTCCTCTTCCCCCTCCCCCCCCCCCCCCCCCCGTGATGTACCGACTAGCGCCAGCGTTACCTTGTCTTATCAATATGAAATCTTTGTGTATATATTTTTATATCCTGATAAATTCTCTAATGTATTGAATTCTTATTATGTAAGGTTGTGCCTTATATTCTTTACTTTGCCGTATATATTAATTAGAAGTTCATGAGTGAGTTATGTCTGTAAATGAGCTAGAGAGAGTTGAAGGTTGAGGGTCAGTTGACTCAGGGAGTTTGGATAGTGTCGCCCCACGGACAGGCTGACTCAAGGCGCCATTACTCCTTGACTTTCCCAGACGAGCTCATGTGTAGCGTTCTGGTCAGAGATTTATGACCTTATTTGCGGGCACAAATCTAGTGCCTGTTAGATTTAGTATCGTGCAACAGTATGTATAAACATGGATCATTTCTACTGTTGTTCAACATGTATACAAGGTGGTAGTGATTTTAGATGTCTTTCTGAGGTAAAATTCTGAGGAACTTAAGTAATGCCATGGTGCTCTGTGTGATATTGTTTCTTCATTCCTCATGTGTTACTGGTAGTGACACCACCACCCTGTTTTGGTATTTGCAGCATATAGGCGCTAGTGTTCCACTGCGCCAGGCAAAGTTCCTGATGTCAGCTCATGTTGATTGATGCAGTTTCCAGACCTGTATTTGATGTATCATTGCCAGCTGATGAGAAGCTGGATATAAAGTAATAGTGTGTGGTATCAGTAGAATGTATTATTTTTTAATGTTATGTGGATTGAGATATTAATGCCAGTAAACTTTAATGATTGTTGCTAGTCTTTCACTCCCCTAGAACCTTGATAAATATAATTGGCTAGGCTATGTGTTCCAGTGATGCTGAAGGTTACTCTCTCTTAACAATTAAGTGGAGGTTCTTGTCCGTGTCTTTTAACATTGAAATGGGGGACCGTGACTCATAACAGCATAGCTCATAACATATTATTATGGGGGCACTGACTGTGATCCATAACACACCACACTTGTCTCACCGTCACTACCACCACCACACCTGTATCACCGTCACTACCACCACCACACCTGTCTCACCGTCACTACCACCACCACACCTGTCTCACCGTCACTACCACCACCACACCTGTCTCACCGTCACTACCGCCACCACACCTGTCTCACTGTCACTACCACCACCACACCTGTCTCACCGTCACTACCACCACCACACCTGTCTCACCGTCACTACCACCACCACACCTGTCTCACCGTCACTACCACCACCACACCTGTCTCACCGTCACTACCACCACCACACCTGTCTCACCGTCACTACCACCACCACACCTGTATCACCGTCACTACCACCACCACACCTGTCTCACCGTCACTACCACCACCACACCTGTCTCACCGTCACTACCACCACCACACCTGTCTCACCGTCACTTCCACTACCGCCACACATGTCTCACCGTCACAACCACCACCTACCACCACACTTGTCTCCCTGTCAATACCACTAACACCACTCTTGTTTCACCGTCACTACAACCACCTACGACCACTATTGTCTCCCCGTCACTACCATCACCACCACCACACTTGTCTTAGTCACTATCACCACCTACCACCACACTTGTCTCCCTGTCAATACCACTAACACCACTCTTATTTCACCGTCGCTACAACCACCTACGACCACTATTGTCTCCCCGTCACTACCATCACCACCACCACACTTGTTTCACCGTCATTACCACCACTTATTACACCTGTCTCATGTCACTACCACTACCACACTTTTTTCACCGTGAATACCACCATCCACGACCACAATTGTTTCACTGTCACTACCTCCAGCGAGTAACGGTGAGGGGGGAGACATCAGAGTGGCGAGATGTCACCAGCGGAGTCCCACAGGGCTCAGTACTTGGACCCATCCTGTTTCTAATATATGTAAACGATCTTCCGGAGGGTATAGACTCGTTCCTCTCAATGTTTGCTGATGATGCAAAAATTATGAGAATAATCAAGACGGATGAAGATAGACAGAGACTACAGGATGACCTGGACAAACTGGAGGAATGGTCTAGAAAATGGCTGCTAAAGTTCAACTCAGGACAGTGTAAGGTAATGAAATTAGGCGACGGGAGCTAGAGGCTGAACACAAGGTATCATCTGAGACGTGAAATCCTGCAAGAGTCAAATAGAGGGAAATATCTGGGGGTTGATATCACACCGAACCTGTCCCCAGAGGCTCACATCAAAAGAGTATCATCAGCGGCATATGCTAGACTGGCCAACATAAGAATTGCCTTTAGAAACTTGTGTAAGGAATCGTTCAGGACCCTGTATACCACTTATGTAAGACCAATCCTGGAGTATGCAGCTCCAGCCTGAAGTCCATACCCAGTTAAACGCAATACAAAGTTAGAGAAGATTCAGCGGTATGCCACCAGGCTCGCCCCGGAACTGAGAGGATTGAGCTACGAGGAAAGTCTAAAGGAGCTGAACCTCACACCCCTGGAAAACAGTAGAGTAAGGGGGGACATGATAACCACCTACAAAATTCTCAGGGGAATTGACAGGGTGGACAATGACAAACTCTTCAGCACGGGTGGGACACGAACAAGGGGACACAAGTGGAAACTTAGTACCCAGATGAGCCACAGAGACTTTAGAAAGAATTTTTTCAGTGTCAGAGTAGTTAATAAATGGAATGCACTAGGAAGTGATGTGGTGAAGGCTGACTCCGTACACAGTTTCAAATATAGATATGATAGAGCCCAGTAGGCTCAGGAACCTGTACACCTGTTGATTGACAGTTAAGAGGCTGGACCAAAGAGCTAAAGCTCAACCCCCGCAAGCACAATTAGGTGAGTACAACTAGGTGAGTACCAACACGACCACCCTTGTCACACCGTCAATACCACCAACACCCTCACACTTGTCTCACTGTCACCACCACCACCACACTTGTCTCACCGTCACCACCACCACCACCCCAGTCTCACTATCACATGAATATTATAATTTATTCTTATTCCCGTGTCGTGATATTCTAGTATTACATCTGTCGACTTTAAACTGAAAGTCTAGATGGTTCTTCCTGAGGAAGAACTTGCTTTAATAACAGGCTAAGTGTAGTAAGCAGCTCATTCCTCACTCTAGAGACTATAGAACAATTGACTAGGCGCGTGCAAACACCGAGACCTCAAAAGCTTGAAATCCCCTTCATTTAGCCGTCTATTAGAAAGAATAATCACTTAAATAAATTATGGACTGTATGGTAAATTAACTAAAGTCAGAGCCTCAAACACCTACATTGGGGGGGGGGGGTATTGCTAGAACTTCGTATACGTCTAGGAACTAGTGTGGTTCGTGCACCAGTTCATTGTTGAATAAAGAATATTGTGACCAAATTATTATAGAATCAATAGGTAAATACAAATAGAAAATATTAATGATTGTTAGAATTAGAGAGCAATCATCTAAGTAAACACATCCATCTCCAGTTCACATGACAAGCATTCAATATGATAATATCATGGATATGTAGAATAAATTGGGGCAATTAAATGTGTACAAAAAGTCTTAGCTTTAAGACGATTTCTATGATATCGTTCGGGCCTCGTCCTCGTGATCTCAGGATCTCCACATAGAAGCCCTTAGAGGTGAATAACACGAATGTAGTTAACGGCTCGTTGACTCCTTAGATACGAGCTGTAATTTAAAGGATATTACGTAGCATTGAACTAGGCTACTTAAATCTCAATATTTATGAAAATAGAAATAAAGATTAGTGCGGTACTAACATTGGATTTTTAGTCGTCTTGCGATGTAACGACAGACTGCCCACAAAATATACAATCTCTAATGATGCATCAAGAAAGAAATATATACTTATCGATGAGTGCAGTGTATGCTGAAGTCTGCCGGTATCGCTTCTCAATCTCAAACTTCTACAATGTTGTACACGTGGTTGAGTTAGGCTTGAATATCGACGCGCTATTATTTGACCGAGCACTGTAGATCACGTGGAAGAAGAATTATTCGTTCTAAGCTGAGTATCAGTGTAATTCTTGCTGATAATCCAACGTCACGTGTCTCAGACTCTGACGCCACGACTTTCCTGTCTAAGTACGGGCGTTCGCTGCTCACTCCGCAACACGAGCCCGCCACACACACACAATGGCGTCTCCTCCTTCCCCAACCCGCGTCCCGCATTCACCACAGAAATTATTTATCTCGAATATTGCGCTATTTCGCACAGTTGTGGTTGAAATACTTTAATAAAGACTGGGTTGTGATTCTAGGGATTTAAATATTATTGCTTTCTCGTATTATGGTGGTAAACGAGAAATGGAGAAGATTTTAGTTTTCTCCATGGCATTCACGCGTGACAGAAAAACTATTACTTGATAACAATTGTAACTAAAAACTCTCGATTTAGAATTATTTGGGAGTTATGTTATCCACAAATAATTATCACACGGAATATTGATGATTTTAGAGAACCACATTCAATTCTCTAACACACTGGCAATTAATGTGTTTAACTAGATATAATCTGACGCTATACTGGTGCTTAGTTTAGTAAGAATTCCAGCATCCATATGTAGATATAATGGTTAGTTTATGTGAACATTACTGTTAGTAAGTTTTAGTGACTACTGTAGTTAGTATATAATAATACTGATTTATTATAATACAATAGTATTGTATTAGTGTTGGAAATTTCCAACATAACTACGGGGGGGAGATTTCTCGGGTCGCAGTGCAGTGTTGAGTACTGACATACCTATCCCGAAGTTAGCATTAATGTTAATATGTTAGTATGTTAGTACACACATAATGGATGTCCCATAATTGTCAAGGACGTACAAGAAATTTGAGTCTTGTAAAGAAATTCATGTTGAATGGAACATGTTATTGGGAATCATCTAAAGTTAACGACTAATAAAACCTACAATAAACTCTGGGACTGGTGTCGCTATGACATGTAATGTTTATGTTACTAATTCTTAAAGTCTTGTAAACTCTCAGATACTCTAGACGAAATAATGTTATTGTTAATAGCCTATACAACAAATTAAGAATTAAACATTGAAATATTAAATGATTAAGTTATCTGCAATCAGGAACCCTCTAAAGCTTACAATAAATTCAACAACTAGGGTCGCAGTGATATGTAATGGTATATTACGTAGTTGCTGAATTATAGGCAAACTCAGAAAAAGCTCCTAAGAACTGATAACATTATTGTATAAGTTGTATTCTACATTATTATACAGTAAAGTATTATTGGGTCATTCAAGATCAAGGAGACTGATTCTACAATAAGGTCACTGTCTAGGGTCGCTGTGACTTGTAACTATTGAGTTACTAGACAATAAAATCACGCAGCATCATGATCACCCCAAAATCAAATGAGGAAATTTGATTTAATATGTACTGCCGTGCAGTAGTCATTCTGACTGATGGTATAACTAATTTGCTAACTAGCTAAAATAGTGTAATATTAGATAACTAAAAAGATTTATTCATTAAAATCAAGGAAGATTCTGAGTCGACAGTGAGATTAGTAGCCTAGTCATTTTGAATTATGAGCAAATTGAATTGCAGCTCATAGTCTTGACACTGTAAACTCATTAATACATCCTCAACGTTTAGATGAAAATTGAGTTTATTAAATCAGTCTCTATAAGTATAGTCAACTGTAATTAATTGTGAGTACAGACTAGGCTAGTACTCAGTTGACACTAACTAAAGTCCCTAAACCTACCTAAATAAATGGTTTAAGTTTCTAACCTACCTAAGTAGAGACTAAGCTAATTGTGAGCAAAAATGTACTCAAATTAACATTGGGAGCTGTATTGAGCTCGTGAACAGGTTGAGCTATATTGAGCTCATTAACAGTTAACAGAGGGAGCTATATTGAGCTCGTTATCAGTTAACAGAGCGAGCTATATTGAACTCGTTAACATGAGGAGCTATATTGAGCTCGTTAACAGGGTGAGCTATATTGAGCTCGTTAACATGGGGAGCTATATTGAGCTCATTAAGCATGTTAACAGGGTGAGTTATATTGAACTCGTTAACAGGGTGAGCTATATTGAGCTTGTTAACATGGGGAGCTATATTGAGCTCATTAAGCATGTTAACAGAGTTAACAGGGTGAGCTATATTGAGGTCGTTAACACGGGGAGCTGTATTGAGCTCATTAAGCATGTTAACAGGGTGAGTTATATTGAACTCGAATTAACGAGCTGGAGCATTATAGCGTTCAATTATCAAGGCGAGCAATATTGAGCTCGTATTCGCATGGGGAACAATAAGCACTCAATTATTACGTTAATTCAAAGGTGAGCTATATTGAGCTCATTAAGCATGTTAATTAACAATGCTGATGTTTAATGATAATGCATTAAACAAAGGGAAACCTAAGGTTGCTGGAAATTTAATTACTGCTACGATTAATCCTATTCAAGATAATTTTTAACATTTTCCCAACCTAAACGTTTCACGGGTTATTAGTTCTCTGTAGACTCACTTACGTATTGGTAAGTTTGCAAGTTTGTTCGTGCTGCGCTCAACAATAATCAAGCAGAAACGAAAGAAAAACAACTCAAACAAAAATTGATATAAGTATTTTCACTAACTCTTAGTGCAGAAAACAATGTATTAATAAGGTTTTCTTGGCAAACCTTAAGCGCAAGTAATTTGGACCTTGGTCCCAGTGAATTTATAATTTTAGAAGTTGCTTGATGACTTCATAATATTGCTAAATTCAGGAAATGCTAGAAGCATTGATTGCTAGATTCTCTAGCCTAATATTATTAATTACCTAGGGAGTGCTGGATTCTCTAGCCTAATATTATCAATTACCTAGGGAGACTGAGTGTGGTCAATTATTACTTATCGAGAATAATTCTAGGTCTGTAGTGGATTCAATGGCTTGGTCACTGTGACTTGTACTTGTTTAGGTACGGACCACTGGTTTTCCACTGAGAGCTATGAAACATCTCGGCGAATACTAATTGTACTACAGCCAATCGGAGTTTATTACTCAGCTGTGTTTCTCATTTTAGCTGGCTGCTGGAGAATTGATTTACTGCTGACTAATTTATTATTGTTGGCAGGCTTAGGCTTGTTCACATTCAGAACTTTACCAGTAAGTAAGTAGCCACCTGCAGATTGGAGCATATTCATGCCCAATCGTTTAACATGTCCAGTTATGAGTTGCCCGCCAATTGTCTTAATTATATTTTTTAGCTGGAATTTGGCATTTAAGGCTTCAGCGGGTAGGCGGTTCCATGGGTTTATAGCCCTCTTGGTGGAAAGAAACATCTATTTTCAGTCCTACTTGAGAGAACATACTCTCCAACACTATATCTGTGATTGCCCTGTTATCAGTGACTTCATACCAAATGGTATGAGGTATTTAGAGCTCTGTAATTACTTTTTTTTTTTTTTGAGATATATACAAGAGTTGTTACATTCTTGTACAGCCACTAGTACGCGTAGCGTTTCGGGCAGGTCCCTGGAATACGATCCCCTGCCGCGAAGAATTGTTTTTTCATCCAAGTACACATTTTACTGTTGCGTTAAACAGAGGCTACAGTTAAGGAATTGCGCCCAGTAAATCCTCCCCGGCCAGGATACGAAACCATGACATAGCGCTCGCGGAACGCCAGGCGAGTGTCTTACCACTACACCACGGAGACTGCTAATTCACTCAGGAATATTGGAAGATATTCTTGTGCTGCACCCAGATTTTGCCAGTGGGGACTAATAGATCAGCATTAAGTATTTTGTTCTCTCCTAATTCCATGTATGACTGGCCATCCTGTGAGGTGAGGATGTTGAATGAGCTTGTAGCTGGTTTTTGATCTACACTGTGTGGTCCTTTATACAGAATAGGGAAGTAGCACATTGCTGTGTATACCTAAACATGTTTAAAAATACATTGTTTGAGAGGAGTCTTGTAGAAACTGGTATGAGTAATTATAATATAATGTTTCCATGATTCAGTGCTTACCTCTTGTGAAATCGCGGAGAGTTGTTTAGTCAGAGTTGATTTGTTTTTTGTATTGAGGCTGGTATTTTCTAAATTGATTCCATGTACAGTATGTCTAACCATCCTGTGAGATGGGAGTATTAGATAAACTTATAGCTAATTTTTTATCTACACTGTGTAATATTCCATATAGAATAGGGAAGCAGCACATTGCTGTGTGTACCTAATCTTCTTAATAAAAAAAATCAGTAATAAAGATTTTAAATTATAGTTTGTACTAATACAAATACTGTATTATCCTTATTAAATCATGTTGACTATGGATCATTAAGATCTCATGTTGATATGTAATAGTCATATTTCTTTTGAACTGCTAATCCATGTTAATCATTAATTAAATTGTGCATTATGTCTCAATTTTTCATTTCCTTGAATATACTGTACAGTACAAAAAGATAGGATAAAAAATAAACCAGTAATATTTCTTTCATTATATTTTTCATTTAAATAACTGCATCAATATTTTTACAGCTGACAGGATATGTTTTACCATACAGGTGCATTATTTGTTAAAAAAAAATTTGGTTTATTGTTACACACAATGTTGCTACATAGCCGTCCCAGCTTGGTGCCTTCTTTTAATACTTACTGATTAAAATATAAATAATAAATACATTTTATTCAGGAAAAGTACATACAGTTGATTTACAAACATAATGTTGGATTTATAGACAGAGCTAGTACATACAATACCTAAAGCCCCTAATACTCATAGCATTTCGGGCAAGGTGTGGGGGAAAAAATACAGACTAAAACTTAATAGTAATCGGGATTAGGTATAAATTGTGTTGAAAGAAGGAATAAAAAATACAAAAAGGGGGGTTAACATAGCATAAATCAGCAATTGCACATGTTGGTAAACAGCGTTGTTTAAAAAATAGAAAGACATGGGTTGACATTTAGGAGGTAAGTTAGGTTACATGGAGTTAATTAGGCAGTACTTGGTTTAACTCTTAAACTGGTTGAGAGAGGTACAGCCTTTGACATGATTCGGGAGGTCATTCCACATTCTGGGTCCCTTGATTTGTAGAGCACTTCTAGTTTGGTTACACAAAGCCAAATTGTGTAACTGGAAGTGGTCTTGGACACAAATTTGTTCCATGCTAAATGTAGAGGAATCAGCGGAGTAGTCCTCAAATAAAATAAGTTGCCTCAGCTTATAAGGTAAATAAAAAAAGCATTTCTCAAATAAGTAGCTGCCTCATCTCACTGCCGTACTGCTACATAGCCTTCCCGGCATGGTGCCTTCTTTTGATAATTACTTGTTCCACACCCAAATTGTATAACAGGAAAAGGTCTTGGACCCCTACTTCCCTCTCTCTTTTTTAATAATCTATATAGTCATAATTATAGCTTTAAGTATTCAATGAATAAAGTTTTTGACATTTTTACCCTTCTCCTTACCTAACAACATTTGAGCAGCATATTTTTATTTTATGTCTCACCCAGATTTAATTTCAAAATAAAACCAAACTAAATAAATTAGAAATGGGTATGTATAGCTAAGGTACACCCTTACTACTAGGTGAACAGGGGCATTTGGTGATAGTAAATGATCCCATCAGGCAGGGCTTATCACGTTCTCTCATTTCATGTTCACCAGTGTTTATTTACTTAATAACTACGGGTATAATATCTTGCTATTATAAAACTAATTCTACTGTCATAAAAGACATATTTACTTTAAGTTTCAAGCAGAGAATGCATATATAACTAACACGAAGGACTCCTCTTCACTAGATTCAATTTTTATAATCTTTTGTTTATGTTCCAAAATCTTAAAATCGATCCCAGTGTTATGTAGTAGAGAAAAATTGAGTTATATCCAGTTTAGGTAAAGCTACGAGTGGTCGAAACCACACTTAGATCCCGGAATGAACTTACGAAGGTTTTTCCACTTAGTGTAGCTACTTGAATACCGACGTAGCTGCCACGAAAGCGCTAAGAAGGAAAACATTCGTAGCTAAGAGGACAAACCTTCGTAAGTACCTTCCTGAATCCGGCCCCTGGACCATTCTCAAGTCGATTAAGTGCCTAGTTTGCTTGTTTATTATTTATTATAATACGCAAACCTGTTAACATATCTTGCATTGTCAGGAAAGTATTATTCTGATACGAATATAGTTCATTTAGCACTTCGCTAGACAATTTTCTTTGGAGGAAAATTTTTCTTATCTACTCAGCAGCGGGTTGATCCACTTCAATGCTGAAGGATTTTAACAGTGACTCGAGTTTTAAAATAAATGTTTGCCAGAAGTCAACTGATTGATCTGGTTGAGATAAGTCCAATAGTTGATGTACAATGTTTATGATACCTTTCTCAGTCTCAGCACTTTCTCTAAAGAGCTGGATAGCTTGATTGATGCTAACACATTCGGCATTACCTCTGGAGGTGCCAGACAGCTGAGTGGACAGCGCTTCGGATTCGTAGTCCTGAGGTTCCGGTTTCGATCCCCAGTGGAGGCGGATACAAATAGGCAAAAAGTTTCTTTCACTCTGATGCACGTGTTACCAAGTAGTAAATAGGTACCTGGGAGTTAAACAGCTGCTACGGGCTGCTTCCTGTGGATGTGTATGAAAAAGGAGTCCTGGTCTGGGACCGGGCCGCAGGGAGGTTAAGCCCCGAAATCACGTTAGGATTATGTGATTAAGACTATCACTAACTTGGTTTAAGGCTTCTTGCCTAGTCTCAGTTTAAATTTCAGCTTCAGCTTTTAATACAACTTCAGCTTTCAGTTCAGCTTCAGCTTTCAGTTCAGCTTCAGCTTTAATTTCAGATTCAGCTGCATCTTCATCCCCTGTTTCAGCTTGACTTGTTTCTCCAGATTCTTGTGGGAAGCTTGTCAATTCAGTAGCCTCATGGATTGAATTCTCAGAATCCATGGAATATATGGATATAATATCTGAAAACTGTTAAGATTCTGTTAATGAGTCATTGGGTGAAATTGTATTAAAGGAGACTAAAAATTAATGTTTAACTTCAATTATTGATCCTGTGTAAGGGTCAGACTTGATTAGAGGAATATCGCCATCTGAGGTAGCTCATTTATTTCATCTGATGAGCTTGGTGCTTGCAGTAGTATGGGTATACTGTAAGGATGTTCTAATCCAACAGGAACATTTTCTGTAGCAAGCATCTTATTATAGTAATTTAATCTAGCCTGAATTTTGTCTTCATAGTTAACTACGTCAGATATGACTAGATCTATTTCGTCTAGGTCAGTATTACTGACATGGAGTGCACCTATGTACAACACAATAAATTCTTGTACCTGTTTGAATTTCTGGTTAGCTACTGTTACTGAGAATTCCAACGATATGAGATCAACTGGGGCTACTTCTACCCAACCGTCACATTTGTTGGTCAGCTTTGTTTAGTGACTTTGAAGGCATTCCAAAATTCTTCAAATTTTTCTGGTGTAGCCATGTTAGCCTTATAGGGCTTATATTGCTAATTATAGACAGCAATGATACTTGCTCATATTTGTGGAGCAGGTACAGTTATTAATAGCCTAATATTTGATTTCTTGGTTAAGCTGATTATAATTTACCTCGTATAGAGGTTAGCTTGCCTACCTAATGGTAAATAGCTATGATTTGAGTGATTCTTTAATGCCACTATGGTTGTACGTCCAGTTAGCTCTTCTCTATCACCATCAGTTGGTATAGTGACACCTAGTAACACTCAAAGATGTACAGTAACTATGTTATAAAATATAAGTACACAATTGGGTGAAATAATAATTCACCTTACTTAAGGTTTGCACAACATTAAATAGTAATGAACAGTATTGTCTAACCCAGTACTAGTTAGAAATCCACTGAACTGCGCAAAGTGTCTGCAGGTCCTCGACAGGGATGGGGGGTGCTCAACGCACCTCAGGGTATTTTTAATTTTAGCGTATGATTCAACACACCCCCAGCTACATGGGGTTCACCAGTTTCCTCAAGACTCTTGTAAACAGGCGCCATTAAAAAAAAATCGTCGGCAACATTCTCGTGTGTGAGAGCATCAGTACTGAGTGAGCAACCAACGCTGGCACACGCAGCATGAGCTCACAGCACTGCTGTTAAGCTTGTGACCACAGCATCGCCTAATTATGTCAAATATATATATATAACTGGTATTATTTAGCCATGATAGTATTGCAGAAGAGCCTGAGTGTGATAATGTGTTACGGCCCTATTGGGTCGCAACTGGGTTCTTCTCTGATGTTATTAGAGTTTGGGTATCTGGCCCCAAGTTAGTAGTGGTTTTCAAGGGGTGTATTCCGTAACGCAAGTAAGTTAAAGGGGAAGGGATACAAATGCACTAATTTAAATATATAATCACCACCACCATAAATATATCTCTCACAGTCACACGGGGTTGCTATAAATACACAATGTACAGAATCGTCTTCCTCTAAAGACACAGGATGCTCCACGGTGCTCAAGATGAGTAGCCCTGGTTCTCTTCGTCGTGGCCCACGATGAATCCTCTGATTCTCTCGGCGAATCTACCCCGGCCACAGGCCAGCCAAATCACAGTCCCACTGGGTGCAGCGTCGTGGAGGCCTTCAACCACAAATCCAGCCTGTAGCTGGCAGGTTCCAATCAGCTCCGCTGTGTAGGCCACTCCACGACCGATACTAGGGTGGCGAGCCCTAGGCAGGAGCCTCGTGTGATTCCACAGATCACTCTCCTTACCATAGTGGCTAGTCTCTTCCACCAGCCAGCCCCCAGATACGACAATTCCTGGTACTGCCACGTCACAGGCAGACTAACACACTCAACAGTGTTCGTCCAGGGGTGACTCAGAGCTTCTGCAGCAAACACGTGGAGAGACTATGGCTGCCTTGGGTAGACTGATCCATCGTCCAATACAGCAGTCCCAGGTCGACCCTGTAATCAGACACGTCATTAGCGTTGGGGACACTCTAGGGCACCTCACTTACAGGCTTAGACACAAACGTCCACCTATCCACTCCATAGATGGCGTTGCTGTCTAAGCGCTACCTCACCAGAGGTCAGCAGCGGCTACGTTACGAGCTGATTAGGACGGGAAACCAGCCCCTGTGGCCGGTACATCCTGTCCTCACTAGATGGCATTGTCCATTTGGAGGGGGTTTCGGGAGCCGACCCACAGATGGCGTTGTCGTCACTGCTCCGTGCTCGGACGCTGGACTCGGGTCCGTAACATAATGACTGTGTACAATGTTCATATATCAGAGAATCAATGCTGTTCACGATGTTCACAGCACTAGCAACAGCATTATTTCGTCCATCTAGGAATCTTCAAGCAACTTCATATGTTACTCTACAAAGTAAACTTGTGGTCATTTATTCATTTACAGGATTTAGTGACCAGGATTGTGATAATAGCAGGATAGTGGTGATAATTAGCGCTGTGCGTAGTATTGTGGGAGGAGGAAGTTTGGTGAAGGAGGGAGGAAAGGGAATCCAGATAGCGCCACTGTGTGTAGCAGCCACTCTTGTTTTGCTCACCATACTAGCTTAGTGGTTTGCTATGGTGAACACACATGTACATGGGTATTTACAATGTGTGTATATACCCTTGTACATATATGTGTAGTATTGTGGGAGGAGGAATTTTGGTGAGAGAAGATCGAGGTAGCATCACTGTGTGTGGCAGCCACTCTTGTTTTGCACACCATACATGCCTAATGGGTTCGCTATGATGAACACATGTACATGGGTATATACAATGTGTGTATATACCCTTGTACATATGTGCGTAGTATTGTAGGAGGAGGAATTTTGGTGGGAGAGAGAGAAGATCGAGGTAGCGTCACTGTGTGTGGCAACGACTCTTGTTATTCACATCATACTAGCTTAATTGGTTTGCTATGATGAACACATATATACATGGGTAAATACAATGTGTGTATATAGTGTAATAACAGCAACAGGAGTTTGGTGGGAGGAGCCTTTTTGGTGAGGGAGGTGGCGACATACCCGTAGCATCGCCTGCTGGCTGCTGTGTGATCTCTCATGCAGTGTATGGTGGCCACTATGCTGTTTGGACACAATACCAGCTTACTTTCAGAGTTATGGTGAATAAAACATGTAGATACGTATACATAACGTGTGTAAATCTATATAAATAAAAATGGAAATGTTCGTTTGTTCAAAATCGCTAATCACCGAAAGTTCTTCACCAATTGCTTTGTCATTTTCACACAAACGTTCCATTTGCATCCAAGCGGGGTTTTATATACATATTATATAGATGTCACGTTTGTAACGAGAAAAATCATGCTTTTTTGAAAAACTGTTTTTCATTTGTTTTTCATGTGAGGGAAATCTTCGAAACACCCTTTTACCAATTGCTTTGAAATTTTGACACCAACGTTGCATACGAATAGGAGCGTGTTTTTATATACTTAATATATAGATGCCACACCCGTGTCAGGTTAAAAAACATTTTTTTTTTAAACGGCGCCATCTGTTGGGACTTAGAGCAACACAAGCTGTGATCTCCAAGAGTTCTTCACCGATTGCTTTGAAATTTTGACACACCATTCCATTCGAATACGCATATGCTTTTATATACCTAGTATATAGATGCCACACCTGAGACAGGTAAAAACATGTTTTTAAAAAACAGCACCATCTGTTGCACGTAAAAGCAACACACTTTATACTAAATATGTTATGATTCCATTTCAATGTTTCTAATTGCACTGATAAATAGAATTTTCATAACTTTCAATATATTTTTATTTTTATTTAATAATTTTGAGTGATATTGGCTTGGAATTGAGCTGTGTTGTTTACCATGCCGTTCATTTCGTGGGTTTTGTTTATTTTTATATTTTTTCATTTTTTTTTCATTTAAATTTCTTAACTGTTATTCCTATTTTTCAGTGATGGAAGCATCAGATCATTTAATGTTCCCAATTTTCTGATGGGAACATCAGATCATTTGGGAATGCATCGGACGAGGGAGTGGGATATGGTTGGGAGGACAAGGGGACAGGGGAGAGGGGGATAGTGGGGAGGAAGAGGGGACAGGTAAGGGGGAAATAGAAGCTAGGACGAGGGGGTGTGGGAGTGGGAGATGGTGGGGAGGATGAGGGGATGGAGTGGGGAATGGTGGGGAGGACAAGGGGATGGGGGAATGGTTGGGAGGACGAGGGGATGGGGGAATGGTGGGGAGGACGAGGGGATGGGGAATGGTTGGGAGGATGAGGGGATGCAGGGGGGGGGGGACTGGAGAACAGGGGTGGGGAGGACTGGAGAACAGGGGTAGGTAGTTGTGGCTCAGCAGCGCAAATGTGTTGCTGAGCCACAGCAACGCGTGGCCGGGTATAGCTAGTAGTATAATAAAAACAATAACAGTATGGTGGGAGGAGGAACGTTGGCAAGTAAGGTGTAAGGAGTAAGCTAGGTGTTGGAGGAGTGAGGGAAGGGTGGCTGGGTGTGGCAGCTCACAATTGCAGAGTTCGGAGTGTGTTGATGGTGAAGGTATATAGTGTTTCATAGTGTATAGTATGTAAATATGTTGAAAATATACATAAATGAACATGAAACATTGGATATATGAGCAATATATGTGGACACATTTGAGACATATAACACAGTCTTGGGACAGTGCGGATGTTCTACTGCCATAATATTGTGTATGTGTTCATTATACATAAGATTGGTTTCTTTTCAATAAAAAACAAAACAAATGTATTTGGAAATGAACGCAAAAATTAAACAAAAATATTTGTGGAAACTCGTGCATGTTGAAGCTGGCAGGCGACTGGCTCCGGGAGTCTATGTCACGGACGACCACCAAATCGTGAATTCACACGCCATTTTCCGAACCCCATTGCGGCCAAAGTAATTCCCCGCCAAACACACACCGAAACTACGACGTTGGTACAACGTTCGAACAAGTTTTAACACCTCCTAACCAGTTATAACAACCAATATAGCAAGTTGTAACAACGTTCTAATACGTCATAAGCATGTTAAGCCAAGATGTAACATCTTTATTACAAGTTGTAACAAGCGGAAAATAGAGACAGTTACAGTTTGTGTTTCCAGGGATTTAAGTACATTTCGACTTTTTGTTAACATATCCATACTCAAGGAAGGGTTTTTGACACTTCAAAGAGAAAATAATTTTTTTTCAGAGAATTTATTTCCTGCGCACACGGAAGGGGGATACCGTATTTGGAAGCTGAGCAGCCCAGTGCATAAGTTGCTAAATAGTTTAGGCTAGAGTTGTTACATACCATAGTACAATTCCAGTTTAAAAATTTCCTACCCCCTTGTGGGTTGGCATAAAATACGATAAATGATGTGCAATATTGGTATACGTATAGTGTTATGTTTTTTTATATTTTTTTTTTAGTTTTTGATATACAGAATATACACTTGTAGGAAATACATGTATATGAAATTTAACTATATACAGTTACTGTTGTTTCTCTGGCCACAATCTTCTGTGAAGATCAAATCATTGATTACTTTACTAGTCACATATGCCCTAGACTCCCGTGGACTGATTTTCACGAAATAGTCTGAAAATATGAATACGGGTGGTATTACCACCAAGAAAATAATGGGTATATGGTGTGACCAATTTAATGTAGTTATTAACACAAGGTTATTAATTGTGAATAGTTGCTCTAGGCGACCTAGTTATCGTCAGCTCTGTGTGAGGTATAGGTCTGAATATTGTGGATAATTAACTATAACCCACTAAAGCCAGATGTCGACATTGGCTTTATTCTGGGTAAATTAATAATAGGAAATAATGGGGTTAGGCTATTATATATGTGTCGAAGTTTGCAGACAGTCGTAACTAATAATGAATATATAGCCTAGTACCTGATAATACTACTTAATTAATAGTATACTATAAGCAGGGTTAGTAAATAATTAAAATAATAGATTATATAGGACCAGCAATTTAACTTGGTATACTGGAACGTAAATATGGTGAATTTATACTGGTTTACGTAGATCAGTAATTTATATTAATGTGTTGGTCTATGAACCATTAATTTTAATGAACTGATTTATCCGGTTCTAAGTCGACCAAAAAGGATGTGCGGAAATCTGGCTCCAGAATAATGATAATAAATCTAATATATAATTCGAAGGACCATTCTTATGGAAAATAAAATAAATTAGAGAACCAGTGCCATGGATCTCTTATATTAAAGTGTAACTGAAATCTATTAATGTACAATAATGAACTGTGGGTTGTACTGTAAACTACAGAGCCAAATCCTCCACACACTTTGGGGGGGGGGGATTATTTTAAAGAGAAATTAATGCCCTTTTAAATAATAAAATAATGAGATGTTAATACATCATATAAATTCATAAATCACATGTATGAATAATAACAGGCATATGATATTAATAAATCAATGAATACTACTAAAGGCTATCTACAAAGAAATTATAGACAGCTTAGCTGTTGGTAGGAATAATAGCATGCGCCTCATAAACTCGTAAACTCGTCGCCGTGAAACTTGTTTTCAACAGGCTACTCTGGGAACATGTGATTGTTGTGGAAGTTATCGTCTCTCTTTCGCTTGTTACTCCAGCTGAAAGACAATTCACATGTAAAATCCATTTGAGAATATATAGTTCCTCACGTATTCATAAAAATTAATGTGGGGAGATAGAGGAAATGAAACTTACGGGTTTGTTTTAAAGGGTACGCGTCATGACAACAAACCATCCTATCTAGCTTATTAAATGTGGCCACAAAAAATACTGTA
>NC_091181.1:5216567-5311567 GCF_040958095.1 Procambarus clarkii | reverse complement strand
TGTCAGGAGAGGTGACAAGTCGCCAATATATGTCATTCTTAAAAAAGACGAATATCTGGCAAAAATGAACATCATACTCTCTGACCAAACTAAGTTCCAAAGGGTAACGAAGGACACTACAGCCGAATTAAAAGCAAAGGTCAACAAACTGATCGAAACTGTGAACGCCAAGAAATCCGGACTCCACCTGCCAAAGATCATTGGGGAATATAAACCTGGATATGCGTATGGAAATGTCAAGACGCACAAGCCTGGAAACCCACTTCGGCCAATCATTAGCCAGATACCCACACCCACGTACAGACTGGCGAAGCGACTCAACGGCCTGCTGACTCCTTATGTTCCTTGCGCCTTCAGCCAGAAGTCTCCAAAGGAATTTGTTGACTTACTGCGGGGCACACGGGCCACAGGGATAAGAGCCTCGTTGGACGTAGAATCGCTGTTTACCAACGTACCTGTGGACGAGACAATCGGAATGATAGCCGACAGAGTGTATCGTGATCCAGCCTGTACTCCTCTTGACATACCAGAAAATATTCTGAGGAAACTACTCCAAGCTTGTACTAAAGAGGCACCCTTCTTGAGCCCGGATGGGCACATGTATATGCAAGTAGATGGGGTCGCCATGGGTTCTCCCCTAGGTGTCCTGTTTGCAAACTTCTACATGGGTACCATCGAGCAAAAAGTCTTAGTCGACATGAACTTGAAACCGGCCATATACTGCAGGTATGGTGACGACATTTTTACACAGGTACCTGATGTCAGACATCTGCAGGAGCTGAAGGAGGCATTTGAGCAGAGTTCCGTGCTGCATTTCACTTACGAGATGGAAAAGGATGGGAAGCTGCCCTTTCTAGATGTAACAGTCATGGAAAAGGGCAGAGGTTTCCACACTGCAGTCTACACTAAGGAAACAAACATAGGAATGTGCCTAAATGCAGACAGCGACTGCCCAGGCAGGTACAAGAGGAGTGTTGTTAACGCATATGTCGACCGTGCTCTCAGCCACAGCTCAGAATGGAAGCAAGTCGACGAAGAACTCTGTAGGGTAAGGCAGGTCCTAGTCAATAACGGCTTCTCCAATGGTTTCGTCGAAGACATCATAAGAAGGAAAGTGAAAAGCCATGCAACCTCTGAAGAGACAACTAACACAACACCTGTACCCCCTATTAGAGCTATTTTACAGGAACTTCTTTTCCACAGCTCATAAAACGGAGGAAAGGGTCCTGAAAGAATATTGTTAATAGAAACGTTATCCCTACAGACAAAAATCAGAGGATACAACTGACGATTTACTATAAAACCAGAAAAACGGCCAGCCTACTCATGAGAAACTCTCCAGACACAAAACAGAACGCTTTTAAAAGAGACTAACGTCGTCTATTGCCTTCAAATGCCCTCTTGGGGACTGTAAGCTCCAAAAAAAACCCAGTATATAGGCAAGACAACAACATCTCTTTCTAGGCGTTTAAACGATGCATAAGCAACAGGGCTCCATTAAGGAACATATAATCTCTTCCCACAACCAACCATCGCCAGAGAAATCCTAGTAAACAACACAGAAAATCATCGATAGATACAGCGATAGCAGGCGGCTTGACGTTTGCGAGGCACTACACATCAAGAAGTCAACACCAGCAATCAACAGCCAATTATTGCACAACTAATATTCTACCCACCTCAAGACTCAGCTCCAATATAGAAGCATCAAGAAATATGGACCAATAGGCTTTCTACAAACACTTCTATTCAATATCCATTGTTTCGTGTTCTGTCTTGTGTTGATGAAATTAATACCACTATTAATACTCTTGTTCTGTCTTGTGTTGATGAAATTAATACCCTATTAAATACCACATCTTGTTCTGTCTTGTGTTAATGCAACATCACCCCTTCCACCTCACTCAAATGTAGATATAATATCGGAGATGCGGTAAGTTCTATTCAGTTGTGTATTTGTGACACTAAAGTCTTTGAAAATATGTAATAAGTTTTTACGAAACGCGCCTCGTGTCGCGTCAGACTAGAAATAAAAATGAATTTTGGAGAATTGATTTTTGATTTACCCTCCAACAGTGGAAACGAAAGGTACGAAAGAGTGAGGAAAATTCGTGTTAGCAATTATTAATCTTTAACTTTTCGGTGCATATTTAATAATATATATATAGGTATATATATTAATATCTATATATATATATATATATATATATATATATATAATATATATATATATATATATATATATATATATATATATATATATATATATATATATATATATATATATATATATATATATATATATATATATATATATATATATATATATATATTATTAAATATGACCGAAAAAGTAAGATTAATAATTCTAACACGAATTTTCTCAATCTTTCGTACATTACGCTTCACTGTTGGAGGTAAATCAAAAATCACTTCTCCAAAATTCATTTTTATTTTTAGTCTGACGCGACACGGGCGCGTTTCGTAAAACTTATTACATTTTCAAAGACTTCACAAATACACAACTGATTAGAACTTGCGTTTCCCTGATTTTATATCTACATTTGAGTGAGGTGGGAAGGGTGATGTGGCATTACATTTGAGTGAGGTGGGAAGGGTGATGTGGCATTAACACAAGACAGAACACTAGGGGATATTAATAGGGTTTTAAAAGTATCAACACAAGACAGAACAGAAACAATGTGTATTGAATAGAAGTGTTTGTAGAAAGCCTATTGGTCCATATTTCTTGATGCTTCTATATTGGAGCGGAGTCTTGAGGTGGGTAGAATATAGTTGTGCAATAATTGGCTGTTGATTGCTGGTGTTGACTTCTTGATGTGTAGTGCCTCGCAAACGTCAAGCCGTCTGCTATCGCTGTATCTATCGATGATTTCTGTGTTGTTTACTAGGATTTCTCTGGCGATGGTTTGGTTATGGGAAGAGATTATATGTTCCTTAATGGAGCCCTGTTGTTTATGCATCGTTAAACGCCTAGAAAGAGATGTTGTTGTCTTGCCTATATACTGGGTTTTTTGGAGCTTACAGTCCCCAAGTGGGCATTTGAAGGCATAGACGACGTTAGTCTCTTTTAAAGCGTTCTGTTTTGTGTCTGGAGAGTTTCTCATGAGTAGGCTGGCCGTTTTTCTGGTTTTATAGTAAATCGTCAGTTGTATCCTCTGATTTTTGTCTGTAGGGATAACGTTTCTATTAACAATATCTTTCAGGACCCTTTCCTCTGTTTTATGAGCTGTGGAAAAGAAGTTCCTGTAAAATAGTCTAATAGGGGGTATAGGTGTTGTGTTAGTTGTCTCTTCGGAGGTTGCACGGCTTTTCACTTTCCTTCTTATGACGTCTTCGATGAAACCATTGGAGAAGCCGTTATTGACTAGGACCTGCCTTACCCTACAGAGTTCTTCGTCGACTTGCTTCCATTCTGAGCTGTGGCTGAGAGCACGGTCGACGTATGCGATAACAACACTCCTCTTGTACCTGTCAGGGCAGTCGCTGTTGGCATTTAGGCACATTCCTATGTTTGTTTCCTTTGTGTAGACTGCAGTGTGGAAACCTCCGCCCTTTTCCATGACTGTTACATCTAGAAAAGGCAGCTTCCCATCCTTTTCCGTCTCGTAAGTGAAACGCAGCACGGAACTCTGCTCAAATGCCTCCTTCAGCTCCTGCAGATGTCTGACATCAGGTACCTGTGTAAAAATGTCGTCAACATACCTGCAGTATATGGCCGGTTTCAAGTTCATGTCGACTAAGACTTTTGCACCTATACCCCCTATTAGACTATTTTACAGGAACTTCTTTTCCACAGCTCATAAAACAGAGGAAAGGGTCCTGAAAGATATTGTTAATAGAAACGTTATCCCTACAGACAAAAATCAGAGGATACAACTGACGATTTACTATAAAACCAGAAAAACGGCCAGCCTACTCATGAGAAACTACCCAGACACAAAACAGAACGCTTTAAAAGAGACTTACGTCGTCTATGCCTTCAAATGCCCACTTGGGGACTGTAAGCTCCAAAAAACCCAGTATATAGGCAAGACAACAACATCTCTTTCTAGGCGTTTAACGATGCATAAACAACAGGGCTCCATTAAGGAACATATAATCTCTTCCCATAACCAAACCATCGCCAGAGAAATCCTAGTAAACAACACAGAAATCATCGATAGATACAGCGATAGCAGACGGCTTGACGTTTGCGAGGCACTACACATCAAGAAGTCAACACCAGCAATCAACAGCCAATTATTGCACCAACTCTGATTCTACCCACCTCAAGACTCCGCTCCAACTTATAGATGCATTCAAGAAATTATGGACCCAATTAGGCTTTCTACAAACCAATTCTATTCAATACCCATTGTTTCTGTTCTCGTCTTGTGTTTGATACTTTTAAAACCCTATTAATATCCCCTATGGTTCTGTCCCTTGTGTTAATGCCAACATCACCCTTCCCACCTCACTCAACTGTAATGCCACATCACCCTTCCCACCTCACTCAAATGTAGATATAAAATCAGGAAACGCAAGTTCTAATCAGTTGTGTATTTGTGAAGTCTTTGAAAATGTAATAAGTTTTATGAAACGCGCCCGGTGTCGCGTCAGACTAAAAATAAAAATGAATTTTGGAGAAGTGATTTTTGATTTACCTCCAACAGTGAAGCGTAATGTACGAAAGATTGAGAAAATTCGTGTTAGAATTATTAATCTTACTTTTTCGGTCATATTTAATAATATATGTCTACAGGAAAGACTGCTACCAAAATATACTAATATATATATATATATATATATATATATATATATATATATATATATATATATATATATATATATATATATATATATATACATATAATCTTGATTTCTTGGCGTTCAGATCAATTGATCGAAACTGTGAACGCCAAGAAATCTGGACTCCACCTGCCAAAGATTATTGGGGAATATGAACCTGGATATGCGTATGGAAATGTCAAGACACACAAGCCTGGAAACCCACTTCAGCCAATCATCAGCCAGACACCCACACCCACAGTACAGACTGGCGAAATGACTCAACGGCTTGCTGACTCCTTATGTCCCTTGCTCCTACAGCCTGAAGTCTCCAAAGGAATTTGTTGACTTGCTGCGGGGCACACGGGCCACAGGGATAAGAGCCTCATTGGACGTAGAATCTCTATTTACCAACGTATTCTGTGGATGAACAATCGGGATGATAGCCGACAGAGTGTACCGTGATCCGGCCTGTACTCCTCTTGACATACCAGAAAACAGTCTAAGGAAACTACTCCAAGCTTGTACTAAAGAGGCACCCTTCTTGAGCCCGGATGGACACATGTATAAGCAAGTAGATGGGTTCGCCATGGGTTCTCCCCCAGGTGTCCTGTTTGCAAACTTCTACATGGGTACCATCGAGCGAAAAGTCTTAATCGACATGAACTTGAAAACCGGCCATATACTGCAGGTGTGTTGACGACAATTTTTATACAGGTACCTGATGTCAGACATCCTGCTGGAGCTGAAGGAAGCATTTGAGCAGAATTCTGTGTTGCGTTTCACTTACGAGATGGAGAAGGATGGGAAGCTGCCCTTTCTAGATGTAACAGTCATGGAAAGGAGCGGAGCTTTCCACACTGCAGTCAACACTAAGGAAACAAACATAGGAATGTGCCTGAATGCCAACAGTGACTGCCCGGACAGGTACAAGAGGAGTGTTGTTAACCGCTTATGTCGACCGTGCCCTCAGCCACAGCTCAGAATGGAAGCAAGTCGACGAAGAACTCTGTAGGGTAAGGCAGGTCCCTAGTCAACAAACGGCTTCTCCAATGGTTTCGTGGAAGACATCATAAGAAGGAAAGTGAAACGCCATGCAACCTCTGAGGAGACAACTAACACAACACCTATACCCCCTATTAGACTATTTTACAGGAACTTCTTTTCCACAGCCCATAAAACGGAGGAAAGGGTCCTGAAAGATATTGTCAGTAGAAACGTTTATCCCTACAGACAAAAATCAGAAGATACAACTGACGATTTACTATAAAAGCAGAAAAACGGCCAGCCTACTCATGAGAAACTCTCAAGACACAAAGCAGAACGCTTTAAAAGAGACCAACGTCGTCTACGCCTTTCAAATGCCCTCTTGGGGACTGTAAGCCTAAAAAAAAAAACAGTATATAGGCAAGACAACAACATCTCTTTCCAGGCGTTTAACGATGCATAAGCAACAGGGCTCCATTAAGGAACATATAATCTCTTCCCAAACAAACCATCACCAGAGAAATATTTAGCAAACAACACAGAAATCATCGATAGATACAGCGATAGCAGACGGCTTGACGACTGCGAGGCACTACACATCAAGAAGTCAACACCAGCAATCAACAGCCAATTAATGCACAACTTTATTCTACCCACTTCAAGACTCCGCTCCAATATAGAAGCATCAAGAAATATATATACATATATATATATATATATATATATATATATATATATTATTAAATATGACCGAAAAAGTAAGATTATAATTCTAACACAAATTTTCTCAATCTTTCGTACATTACGCTTCACTGTTGGAGGTAAATCAAAAATCACTTCCTCCAAAATTCATTTTTATTTCTAGTCTGACGCGACACGGGCGCGTTTCGTAAAACTTATTACATTTTCAAAGACTTCACAAATACACAACTGATTAGAAACTTACGTATCTCTGATTTTATATCTACATTTGAGTGAGGTGGGAGGGGTGATGTGGCATTAACACAAGACAGAACAAGAGGGGATATTAATAGGGTATTAAAAGTATCAACACAAGACAGAACAGAAACAATGGGTATTGAATAGAAGTGTTTGTAGAAAGCCTATTGGTCCATATTTCTTGATGCTTCTATATTGGAGCGGAGTCTTGAGGTGGGTAGAATATACTTGTGCAATAATTGGCTGTTGATTGCTGGTGTTGACTTCTTGATGTGTAGTGCCTCGCAAACGTCAAGCCGCCTGCTATCGCTGTATCTATCGATGATTTCTGTGTTGTTTGCTAGGATTTCTCTGGCGATGGTTTGGTTATGGGAAGAGATTATATGTTCCTTAATGGAGCCCTGTTGCTTATGCATCGTTAAACGCCTAGAAAGAGATGTTGTCTTGCCTATATACTGTTTTTTTTGGAGCTTACAGTCCCCAAGTGGGCATTTGAAGGCATAGACGACGTTAGTCTCTTTTAAAGCGTTCTGTTTTGTGTCTGGAGAGTTTCTCATGAGTAGGCTGGCCGTTTTTCCTGGTTTTATAGTAAATCGTCAGTTGTATCCTCTGATTTTTGTCTGTAGGGATAACGTTTCTATTAACAATATCTTTCAGGACCCTTTCCTCCGTTTTATGAGCTGTGGAAAAGAAGTTCCTGTAAAATAGTCTAATAGGGGGTATAGGTGTTGTGTTAGTTGTCTCTTCAGAGGTTGCATGGCTTTTCACTTTCCTTCTTATGATGTCTTCGACGAAACCATTGGAGAAGCCGTTATTGACTAGGACCTGCCTTACCCTGCAGAGTTCTTCGTCGACTTGCTTCCATTCTGAGCTGTGGCTGAGAGCACGGTCGACATATGCGTTAACAACACTCCTCTTGTACCTGTCTGGGCAGTCGCTGTTGGCATTAGGCACATTCCTATGTTTGTGTCCTTAGTGTAGACTGCAGTGTGGAAACCTCCGCCCTTTTCCATGACTGTTACATCTAGAAAGGGCAGCTTCCCATCCTTTTCCATCTCGTAAGTGAAATGCAGCACGGAACTCTGCTCAAATGCCTCCTTCAGCTCCTGCAGATGTCTGACATCAGGTACCTGTGTAAAAATGTCGTCACCATACCTGCAGTATATGGCCGGTTTCAAGTTCATGTCGACTAAGACTTTTTGCTCGATGGTACCCATGTAGAAGTTTGCAAACAGGACACCTAGGGGAGAACCCATGGCGACCCCATCTACTTGCTTATACATGTGCCCATCCGGGCTCAAGAAGGGTGCCTCTTTAGTACAAGCTTGGAGTAGTTTCCTCAGAATATTTTCTGGTATGTCAAGAGGAGTACAGGCTGGATCACGATACACTCTGTCGGCTATCATTCCGATTGTCTCGTCCACAGGTACGTTGGTAAACAGCGATTCTACGTCCAACGAGGCTCTTATCCCTGTGGCCCGTGTGCCCCGCAGTAAGTCAACAATTCCTTTGGAGACTTCAGGCTGAAGGCGCAAGGAACATAAGGAGTCAGCAGGCCGTTGAGTCGCTTCGCCAGTCTGTACGTGGGTGTGGGTATCTGGCTAATGATTGGCCGAAGTGGGTTTCCAGGCTTGTGAGTCTTGACATTTCCATACGCATATCCAGGTTTATATTCCCCAATGATCTTTGGCTAGGTGGAGTCCGGATTTCTTGGCGTTCACAGTTTCGATCAGTTTGTTGACCTTTGCTTTTAATTCGGCTGTAGTGTCCTTCGTTACCCTTTGGAACTTAGTTTGGTCAGAGAGTATGATGTTCATTTTTGCCAGATATTCGTCTTTTTAAGAATGACATATATTGGCGACTTGTCACCTCTCCTGACAACTATCTCCTTGTTCTCACGAAGGCTTTTAGCTGCCGCTTTAAGCTCGGGAGACAGTATGGTGCTTCTGTAGTTGCCTCGATTCTTTCCTCCTTCTGCAATAAGTTCTGCTTGTAAGGTATCTTTGGTAGTGAACTTCTTTGAGTCTCGAGGTCGAATATGTCGTCCAACAGAATTTCCAACTCTACTTTCCGGGCCATCTCACTCGGTCTGGACATAACATGACAGTTTATGCCAGATTTAGGAGAGTGACTTGGTCCTCAGTGAGGTTAATTCCTGCAAGGTTCAGGAAGCCATCTCTTGGTCGTGGAATTGCCATAGGTCCTCCATATAATGTTGTTAGTTTCTTGATAATCCTTGTTTCAGTGCTGAGGTGATGTTGGTCTGTGAGGATGTCGAGGTGTTGTTCAATGCGGGTACGGATACTATCGTCGATGTTGCTATTTCTCCACTCGTTTTGTAGCATGAAGTTTTGTTGTCTTTGATTTCATTCTCTGCCTTGTATATCTGATCACGAATCAGATCCTGGCGATATTTTATCGTGAAGGCTTGATTCCTTGCTGCTGGGTCGTGCGCTTTAATATTAGTATATTTTGGTAGCAGTCTTTCCTGTAGACATATATTATTAAATATGACCGAAAAAGTAAGATTAATAATTCTAACACGAATTTTCTCAATCTTTCGTACATTTCGTTTCACTGTTGGAGGTAAATCAAAAATCAATTCTCCAAAATTCATTTTTATTTCTAGTCTGACGCGACACGAGCGCGTTTCGTAAAACTTATTACATTTTCAAAGACTTTAGTTCACAAATACACAACTGAATAGAACTTACGCATCTCCGATATTATATCTACATTTTGAGTGAGGTGGAAGGGGTGATGTGGCATTAACACAAGACAAAAAGGTTCAGCTATCTCCTTGTTCTTCGTGAGAACAAGGAGATAGTTGTCAGGAGAGGTGACAAGTCGCCAATATATGTCATTCTTAAAAAAAGACGAATATCTGGCAAAAATGAACATCATACTCTCTGACCAAACTAAGTTCCAAAGGGTAACGAAGGACACTACAGCCGAATTAAAAGCAAAGGTCAACAAACTGATCGAAACTGTGAACGCCAAGAAATCCGGACTCAACCTGCCAAAGATCATTGGGGAATATAAACCTGGATATGCGTATGGAAATGTCAAGACGCACAAGCCTGGAAACCCACTTCGGCCAATCATTAGCCAGATACCCACACCCACGTACAGACTGGCGAAGCGACTCAACGGCCTGCTGACTCCTTATGTTCCTTGCGCCTTCAGCCTGAAGTCTCCAAAGGAATTTGTTGACTTACTGCGGGGCACACGGGCCACAGGGATAAGAGCCTCGTTGGACGTAGAATCGCTGTTTACCAACGTACCTGTGGACGAGACAATCGGAATGATAGCCGACAGAGTGTATCGTGATCCAGCCTGTACTCCTCTTGACATACCAGAAAATATTCTGAGGAAACTACTCCAAGCTTGTACTAAAGAGGCACCCTTCTTGAGCCCGGATGGGCACATGTATATGCAAGTAGATGGGGTCGCCATGGGTTCTCCCCTAGGTGTCCTGTTTGCAAACTTCTACATGGGTACCATCGAGCAAAAAGTCTTAGTCGACATGAAACTTGAAACCGGCCATATACTGCAGGTATGTTGACGACATTTTTACACAGGTACCTGATGTCAGACATCTGCAGGAGCTGAAGGAGGCATTTGAGCAGAGTTCCGTGCTGCATTTCACTTACGAGATGGAAAAGGATGGGAAGCTGCCCTTTCTAGATGTAACAGTCATGGAAAAGGGCGGAGGTTTCCACACTGCAGTCTACACTAAGGAAACAAACATAGGAATGTGCCTAAATGCCAACAGCGACTGCCCAGACAGGTACAAGAGGAGTGTTTGTTAACGCATATGTCGACCGTGCTCTCAGCCACAGCTCAGAATGGAAGCAAGTCGACGAAGAACTCTGTAGGGTAAGGTAGGTCCTAGTTAATAACGGCTTCTCCAATGGTTTTCGTCGAAGACATCATAAGAAGGAAAGTGAAAAGCCATGCAACCTCTGAAGAGACAACTAACACAACACCTATACCCCCTATTAGACTATTTTACAGGAACTTCTTTTCCACAGCTCATAAAACGGAGGAAAGGGTCCTGAAAGATATTGTTAATAGAAACATTATCCCTACAGACAAAAATCAGAGGATACAACTGACGATTTACTATAAAACCAGAAAAACGGCCAGCCTACTCATGAGAAACTCTCCAGACACAAAACAGAACGCTTTAAAAGAAACTAACGTCGTCTATGCCTTCAAATGCCCTCTTGGGGACTGTAAGCCTCCAAAAAAAACAGTATATAGGCAAGACAACAACATCTCTTTCTAGGCGTTTAACGATGCATAAGCAACAGGGCTCCATTAAGGAACATATAATCTCTTCCCACAACCAAACCATCACCAGAGAAATCCTAGTAAACAACACAGAAAACATCGATAGATACAGCGATAGCAGGCGGCTTGACGTTTGCGAGCACTACACATCAAGAAGTCAACACCAGCAATCAACAGCCAATTATTGCACAACTAAATTCTACCCACCTCAAGACTCCGCTCCAATATAGAAGCATCAAGAAATATGGACCAATAGGCTTTCTACAAACACTTCTATTCAATATCCATTGTTTCGTGTTCTGTCTTGTGTTGATAAAATTAATACCCTATTAATACTCTTGTTCTGTCTTGTGTTGATGAAATTAATACCCTATTAATACCACATCTTGTTCTGTCTTGTGTTAATGCCACATCACCCCTTCCACCTCACTCAAATGTAGATATAATATCGGAGATGCGTAAGTTCTATTCAGTTGTGTATTTGTGAACTAAAGTCTTTGAAATGTAATAAGTTTTACGAAACGCGCTCGTGTCGCGTCAGACTAGAAATAAAAATGAATTTTGGAGAATTGATTTTTGATTTACCTCCAACAGTTGAAACGAAATGTACGAAAGATTGAGAAAATTCGTGTTAGAATTATTAATCTTACTTTTTCGGTCATATTTAATAATATATATATATATATATATATATATATATATATATATATATATATATATATATATATATATATATGAATATATATATATATATATATATATATATATATATATATATATATATATATATATATATATATACATATAATCTTGATTTCTTGGCGTTCAGATCAATTGATCGAAACTGTGAACGCCAAGAAATCTGGACTCCACCTGCCAAAGATTATTGGGGAATATGAACCTGGATATGCGTATGGAAATGTCAAGACACACAAGCCTGGAAACCCACTTCAGCCAATCATCAGCCAGACACCCACACCCACGTACAGACTGGCGAAATGACTCAACGGCTTGCTGACTCCTTATGTCCCTTGCTCCTACAGCCTGAAGTCTCCAAAGGAATTTGTTGACTTGCTGCGGGGCACACGGGCCACAGGGATAAGAGCCTCATTGGACGTAGAATCTCTATTTACCAACGTACCTGTGGATGAAACAATCGGGATGATAGCCGACAGAGTGTACCGTGATCCGGCCTGTACTCCTCTTGACATACCAGAAAACAGTCTAAGGAAACTACTCCAAGCTTGTACTAAAGAGGCACCCTTCTTGAGCCCGGATGGACACATGTATAAGCAAGTAGATGGGTTCGCCATGGGTTCTCCCCCAGGTGTCCTGTTTGCAAACTTCTACATGGGTACCATCGAGCGAAAAGTCTTAATCGACATGAACTTGAAACCGGCCATATACTGCAGGTGTGTTGACGACATTTTTATACAGGTACCTGATGTCAGACATCTGCTGGAGCTGAAGGAAGCATTTGAGCAGAATTCTGTGTTGCGTTTCACTTACGAGATGGAGAAGGATGGGAAGCTGCCCTTTCTAGATGTAACAGTCATGGAAAGGAGCGGAGCTTTCCACACTGCAGTCAACACTAAGGAAACAAACATAGGAATGTGCCTGAATGCCAACAGTGACTGCCCGGACAGGTACAAGAGGAGTGTTGTTAACGCTTATGTCGACCGTGCCCTCAGCCACAGCTCAGAATGGAAGCAAGTCGACGAAGAACTCTGTAGGGTAAGGCAGGTCCTAGTCAACAACGGCTTCTCCAATGGTTTCGTGGAAGACATCATAAGAAGGAAAGTGAAACGCCATGCAACCTCTGAGGAGACAACTAACACAACACCTATACCCCCTATTAGACTATTTTACAGGAACTTCTTTTCCACAGCCCATAAAACGGAGGAAAGGGTCCTGAAAGATATTGTCAGTAGAAACGTTATCCCTACAGACAAAAATCAGAAGATACAACTGACGATTTACTATAAAAGCAGAAAAACGGCCAGCCTACTCATGAGAAACTCTCCAGACACAAAGCAGAACGCTTTAAAAGAGACCAACGTCGTCTACGCCTTTCAAATGCCCTCTTGGGGACTGTAAGCCTAAAAAAAAAAACAGTATATAGGCAAGACAACAACATCTCTTTCCAGGCGTTTAACGATGCATAAGCAACAGGGCTCCATTAAGGAACATATAATCTCTTCCCAAACAAACCATCACCAGAGAAATCTTAGCAAACAACACAGAAATCATCGATAGATACAGCGATAGCAGACGGCTTGACGACTGCGAGGCACTACACATCAAGAAGTCAACACCAGCAATCAACAGCCAATTAATGCACAACTTTATTCTACCCACTTCAAGACTCCGCTCCAATATAGAAGCATCAAGAAATATATATATATATATATATATATATATATATATATATATATATATATTATTAAATATGACCGAAAAAGTAAGATTAATAATTCTAACACAAATTTTCTCAATCTTTCGTACATTACGCTTCACTGTTGGAGGTAAATCAAAAATCACTTCTCCAAAATTCATTTTTATTTCTAGTCTGACGCGACACGGGCGCGTTTCGTAAAACTTATTACATTTTCAAAGACTTCACAAATACACAACTGATTAGAACTTACGTATCTCTGATTTTATATCTACATTTGAGTGAGGTGGGAGGGGTGATGTGGCATTAACACAAGACAGAACAAGAGGGGATATTAATAGGGTATTAAAAGTATCAACACAAGACAGAACAGAAACAATGGGTATTGAATAGAAGTGTTTGTAGAAAGCCTATTGGTCCATATTTCTTGATGCTTCTATATTGGAGCGGAGTCTTGAGGTGGGTAGAATATACTTGTGCAATAATTGGCTGTTGATTGCTGGTGTTGACTTCTTGATGTGTAGTGCCTCGCAAACGTCAAGCCGCCTGCTATCGCTGTATCTATCGATGATTTCTGTGTTGTTTGCTAGGATTTCTCTGGCGATGGTTTGGTTATGGGAAGAGATTATATGTTCCTTAATGGAGCCCTGTTGCTTATGCATCGTTAAACGCCTAGAAAGAGATGTTGTTGTCTTGCCTATATACTGTTTTTTTTGGAGCTTACAGTCCCCAAGTGGGCATTTGAAGGCATAGACGACGTTAGTCTCTTTTAAAGCGTTCTGTTTTGTGTCTGGAGAGTTTCTCATGAGTAGGCTGGCCGTTTTTCTGGTTTTATAGTAAATCGTCAGTTGTATCCTCTGATTTTTGTCTGTAGGGATAACGTTTCTATTAACAATATCTTTCAGGACCCTTTCCTCCGTTTTATGAGCTGTGGAAAAGAAGTTCCTGTAAAATAGTCTAATAGGGGGTATAGGTGTTGTGTTAGTTGTCTCTTCAGAGGTTGCATGGCTTTTCACTTTCCTTCTTATGATGTCTTCGACGAAACCATTGGAGAAGCCGTTATTGACTAGGACCTGCCTTACCCTGCAGAGTTCTTCGTCGACTTGCTTCCATTCTGAGCTGTGGCTGAGAGCACGGTCGACATATGCGTTAACAACACTCCTCTTGTACCTGTCTGGGCAGTCGCTGTTGGCATTTAGGCACATTCCTATGTTTGTGTCCTTAGTGTAGACTGCAGTGTGGAAACCTCCGCCCTTTTCCATGACTGTTACATCTAGAAAGGGCAGCTTCCCATCCTTTTCCATCTCGTAAGTGAAATGCAGCACGGAACTCTGCTCAAATGCCTCCTTCAGCTCCTGCAGATGTCTGACATCAGGTACCTGTGTAAAAATGTCGTCACCATACCTGCAGTATATGGCCGGTTTCAAGTTCATGTCGACTAAGACTTTTTGCTCGATGGTACCCATGTAGAAGTTTGCAAACAGGACACCTAGGGGAGAACCCATGGCGACCCCATCTACTTGCTTATACATGTGCCCATCCGGGCTCAAGAAGGGTGCCTCTTTAGTACAAGCTTGGAGTAGTTTCCTCAGAATATTTTCTGGTATGTCAAGAGGAGTACAGGCTGGATCACGATACACTCTGTCGGCTATCATTCCGATTGTCTCGTCCACAGGTACGTTGGTAAACAGCGATTCTACGTCCAACGAGGCTCTTATCCCTGTGGCCCGTGTGCCCCGCAGTAAGTCAACAAATTCCTTTGGAGACTTCAGGCTGAAGGCGCAAGGAACATAAGGAGTCAGCAGGCCGTTGAGTCGCTTCGCCAGTCTGTACGTGGGTGTGGGTATCTGGCTAATGATTGGCCGAAGTGGGTTTCCAGGCTTGTGAGTCTTGACATTTCCATACGCATATCCAGGTTTATATTCCCCAATGATCTTTGGCAGGTGGAGTCCGGATTTCTTGGCGTTCACAGTTTCGATCAGTTTGTTGACCTTTGCTTTTAATTCGGCTGTAGTGTCCTTCGTTACCCTTTGGAACTTAGTTTGGTCAGAGAGTATGATGTTCATTTTTGCCAGATATTCGTCTTTTTTAAGAATGACATATATTGGCGACTTGTCACCTCTCCTGACAACTATCTCCTTGTTCTCACGAAGGCTTTTAGCTGCCGCTTTAAGCTCGGGAGACAGTATGGTGCTTCTGTAGTTGCCTCGATTCTTTCCTCCTTCTGCAATAAGTTCTGCTTGTAAGGTATCTTTGGTAGTGAACTTCTTTTGAGTCTCGAGGTCGAATATGTCGTCCAACAGAATTTCCAACTCTACTTTCCGGGCCATCTCACTCGGTCTGGACATAACATGACAGTTTATGCCCAGATTTAGGAGAGTGACTTGGTCCTCAGTGAGGTTAATTCCTGCAAGGTTCAGGAAGCCATCTCTTGGTCGTGGAATTGCCATAGGTCCTCCATATAATGTTGTTAGTTTCTTGATAATCCTTGTTTCAGTGCTGAGGTGATGTTGGTCTGTGAGGATGTCGAGGTGTTGTTCAATGCGGGTACGGATACTATCGTCGATGTTGCTATTTCTCCACTCGTTTGTAGCATGAAGTTTTGTTGTCTTTGATTTCATTCTCTGCCTTGTATATCTGATCACGAATCAGATCCTGGCGATATTTTATCGTGAAGGCTTGATTCCTTGCTGCTGGGTCGTGCGCTTTAATATTAGTATATTTTGGTAGCAGTCTTTCCTGTAGACATATATTATTAAATATGACCGAAAAAGTAAGATTAATAATTCTAACACGAATTTTCTCAATCTTTCGTACATTTCGTTTCACTGTTGGAGGTAAATCAAAAATCAATTCTCCAAAATTCATTTTTATTTCTAGTCTGACGCGACACGAGCGCGTTTCGTAAAACTTATTACATTTTCAAAGACTTTAGTTCACAAATACACAACTGAATAGAACTTACGCATCTCCGATATTATATCTACATTTGAGTGAGGTGGAAGGGGTGATGTGGCATTAACACAAGACAAAAAGGTTCAGCTATCTCCTTGTTCTTCGTGAGAACAAGGAGATAGTTGTCAGGAGAGGTGACAAGTCGCCAATATATGTCATTCTTAAAAAAGACGAATATCTGGCAAAAATGAACATCATACTCTCTGACCAAACTAAGTTCCAAAGGGTAACGAAGGACACTACAGCCGAATTAAAAGCAAAGGTCAACAAACTGATCGAAACTGTGAACGCCAAGAAATCCGGACTCAACCTGCCAAAGATCATTGGGGAATATAAACCTGGATATGCGTATGGAAATGTCAAGACGCACAAGCCTGGAAACCCACTTCGGCCAATCATTAGCCAGATACCCACACCCACGTACAGACTGGCGAAGCGACTCAACGGCCTGCTGACTCCTTATGTTCCTTGCGCCTTCAGCCTGAAGTCTCCAAAGGAATTTGTTGACTTACTGCGGGGCACACGGGCCACAGGGATAAGAGCCTCGTTGGACGTAGAATCGCTGTTTACCAACGTACCTGTGGACGAGACAATCGGAATGATAGCCGACAGAGTGTATCGTGATCCAGCCTGTACTCCTCTTGACATACCAGAAAATATTCTGAGGAAACTACTCCAAGCTTGTACTAAAGAGGCACCCTTCTTGAGCCCGGATGGGCACATGTATATGCAAGTAGATGGGGTCGCCATGGGTTCTCCCCTAGGTGTCCTGTTTGCAAACTTCTACATGGGTACCATCGAGCAAAAAGTCTTAGTCGACATGAACTTGAAACCGGCCATATACTGCAGGTATGTTGACGACATTTTTACACAGGTACCTGATGTCAGACATCTGCAGGAGCTGAAGGAGGCATTTGAGCAGAGTTCCGTGCTGCATTTCACTTACGAGATGGAAAAGGATGGGAAGCTGCCCTTTCTAGATGTAACAGTCATGGAAAAGGGCGGAGGTTTCCACACTGCAGTCTACACTAAGGAAACAAACATAGGAATGTGCCTAAATGCCAACAGCGACTGCCCAGACAGGTACAAGAGGAGTGTTGTTAACGCATATGTCGACCGTGCTCTCAGCCACAGCTCAGAATGGAAGCAAGTCGACGAAGAACTCTGTAGGGTAAGGTAGGTCCTAGTTAATAACGGCTTCTCCAATGGTTTCGTCGAAGACATCATAAGAAGGAAAGTGAAAAGCCATGCAACCTCTGAAGAGACAACTAACACAACACCTATACCCCCTATTAGACTATTTTACAGGAACTTCTTTTCCACAGCTCATAAAACGGAGGAAAGGGTCCTGAAAGATATTGTTAATAGAAACATTATCCCTACAGACAAAAATCAGAGGATACAACTGACGATTTACTATAAAACCAGAAAAACGGCCAGCCTACTCATGAGAAACTCTCCAGACACAAAACAGAACGCTTTAAAAGAAACTAACGTCGTCTATGCCTTCAAATGCCCTCTTGGGGACTGTAAGCTCCAAAAAAAACAGTATATAGGCAAGACAACAACATCTCTTTCTAGGCGTTTAACGATGCATAAGCAACAGGGCTCCATTAAGGAACATATAATCTCTTCCCACAACCAAACCATCACCAGAGAAATCCTAGTAAACAACACAGAAAACATCGATAGATACAGCGATAGCAGGCGGCTTGACGTTTGCGAGGCACTACACATCAAGAAGTCAACACCAGCAATCAACAGCCAATTATTGCACAACTAAATTCTACCCACCTCAAGACTCCGCTCCAATATAGAAGCATCAAGAAATATGGACCAATAGGCTTTCTACAAACACTTCTATTCAATATCCATTGTTTCGTGTTCTGTCTTGTGTTGATAAAATTAATACCCTATTAATACTCTTGTTCTGTCTTGTGTTGATGAAATTAATACCCTATTAATACCACATCTTGTTCTGTCTTGTGTTAATGCCACATCACCCCTTCCACCTCACTCAAATGTAGATATAATATCGGAGATGCGTAAGTTCTATTCAGTTGTGTATTTGTGAACTAAAGTCTTTGAAAATGTAATAAGTTTTACGAAACGCGCTCGTGTCGCGTCAGACTAGAAATAAAAATGAATTTTGGAGAATTGATTTTTGATTTACCTCCAACAGTGAAACGAAATGTACGAAAGATTGAGAAAATTCGTGTTAGAATTATTAATCTTACTTTTTCGGTCATATTTAATAATATATATATATATATATATATATATATATATATATATATATATATATATATATATATATATATGAATATATATATATATATATATATATATATATATATATATATATATATATATATATATATATATATATATATATATACATATAATCTTGATTTCTTGGCGTTCAGATCAATTGATCGAAACTGTGAACGCCAAGAAATCTGGACTCCACCTGCCAAAGATTATTGGGGAATATGAACCTGGATATGCGTATGGAAATGTCAAGACACACAAGCCTGGAAACCCACTTCAGCCAATCATCAGCCAGACACCCACACCCACGTACAGACTGGCGAAATGACTCAACGGCTTGCTGACTCCTTATGTCCCTTGCGCCTACAGCCTGAAGTCTCCAAAGGAATTTGTTGACTTGCTGCGGGGCACACGGGCCACAGGGATAAGAGCCTCATTGGACGTAGAATCTCTATTTACCAACGTACCTGTGGATGAAACAATCGGGATGATAGCCGACAGAGTGTACCGTGATCCGGCCTGTACTCCTCTTGACATACCAGAAAACAGTCTAAGGAAACTACTCCAAGCTTGTACTAAAGAGGCACCCTTCTTGAGCCCGGATGGACACATGTATAAGCAAGTAGATGGGTTCGCCATGGGTTCTCCCCCAGGTGTCCTGTTTGCAAACTTCTACATGGGTACCATCGAGCGAAAAGTCTTAATCGACATGAACTTGAAACCGGCCATATACTGCAGGTGTGTTGACGACATTTTTATACAGGTACCTGATGTCAGACATCTGCTGGAGCTGAAGGAAGCATTTGAGCAGAATTCTGTGTTGCGTTTCACTTACGAGATGGAGAAGGATGGGAAGCTGCCCTTTCTAGATGTAACAGTCATGGAAAGGAGCGGAGCTTTCCACACTGCAGTCAACACTAAGGAAACAAACATAGGAATGTGCCTGAATGCCAACAGTGACTGCCCGGACAGGTACAAGAGGAGTGTTGTTAACGCTTATGTCGACCGTGCCCTCAGCCACAGCTCAGAATGGAAGCAAGTCGACGAAGAACTCTGTAGGGTAAGGCAGGTCCTAGTCAACAACGGCTTCTCCAATGGTTTCGTGGAAGACATCATAAGAAGGAAAGTGAAACGCCATGCAACCTCTGAGGAGACAACTAACACAACACCTATACCCCCTATTAGACTATTTTACAGGAACTTCTTTTCCACAGCCCATAAAACGGAGGAAAGGGTCCTGAAAGATATTGTCAGTAGAAACGTTATCCCTACAGACAAAAATCAGAAGATACAACTGACGATTTACTATAAAAGCAGAAAAACGGCCAGCCTACTCATGAGAAACTCTCCAGACACAAAGCAGAACGCTTTAAAAGAGACCAACGTCGTCTACGCCTTTCAAATGCCCTCTTGGGGACTGTAAGCCTAAAAAAAAAAAACAGTATATAGGCAAGACAACAACATCTCTTTCCAGGCGTTTAACGATGCATAAGCAACAGGGCTCCATTAAGGAACATATAATCTCTTCCCAAACAAACCATCACCAGAGAAATCTTAGCAAACAACACAGAAATCATCGATAGATACAGCGATAGCAGACGGCTTGACGACTGCGAGGCACTACACATCAAGAAGTCAACACCAGCACTCAACAGCCAATTAATGCACAACTTTATTCTACCCACTTCAAGACTCCGCTCCAATATAGAAGCATCAAGAAATATATATATATATATATATATATATATATATATATATATATATATATATATATATATATATATATATATATATATATATATATATATATATATATATTATTAAATATGACCGAAAAAGTAAGATTAATAATTCTAACACAAATTTTCTCAATCTTTCGTACATTACGCTTCACTGTTGGAGGTAAATCAAAAATCACTTCTCCAAAATTCATTTTTATTTCTAGTCTGACGCGACACGGGCGCGTTTCGTAAAACTTATTACATTTTCAAAGACTTCACAAATACACAACTGATTAGAACTTACGTATCTCTGATTTTATATCTACATTTGAGTGAGGTGGGAGGGGTGATGTGGCATTAACACAAGACAGAACAAGAGGGGATATTAATAGGGTATTAAAAGTATCAACACAAGACAGAACAGAAACAATGGGTATTGAATAGAAGTGTTTGTAGAAAGCCTATTGGTCCATATTTCTTGATGCTTCTATATTGGAGCGGAGTCTTGAGGTGGGTAGAATATACTTGTGCAATAATTGGCTGTTGATTGCTGGTGTTGACTTCTTGATGTGTAGTGCCTCGCAAACGTCAAGCCGCCTGCTATCGCTGTATCTATCGATGATTTCTGTGTTGTTTACTAGGATTTCTCTGGCGATGGTTTGGTTATGGGAAGAGATTATATGTTCCTTAATGGAGCCCTGTTGCTTATGCATCGTTAAACGCCTAGAAAGAGATGTTGTTGTCTTGCCTATATACTGGGTTTTTTGGAGCTTACAGTCCCCAAGTGGGCATTTGAAGGCATAGACGACGTTAGTCTCTTTTAAAGCGTTCTGTTTTGTGTCTGGAGAGTTTCTCATGAGTAGGCTGGCCGTTTTTCTGGTTTTATAGTAAATCGTTAGTTGTATCCTCTGATTTTTGTCTGTAGGGATAACTTTTCTATTAACAATATCTTTCAGGACCCTTTCCTCCGTTTTATGAGCTGTGGAAAAGAAGTTCCTGTAAAATAGTCTAATAGGGGGTATAGGTGTTGTGTTAGTTGTCTCTATACCCCCTATTATACTATTTTACAGGAACTTCTTTTCCACAGCTCATAAAACGGAGGAAAGGGTCCTGAAAGATATTGTTAATAGAAACGTTATCCCTACAGACAAAAATCAGAGGATACAACTGACGATTTACTATAAAACCAGAAAAACGGCCAGCCTACTCATGAGAAACTCTCCAGACACAAAACAGAACGCTTTAAAAGAGACTAACGTCGTCTATGCCTTCAAATGCCCACTTGGGGACTGTAAGCTCCAAAAAACCCAGTATATAGGCAAGACAACAACATCTCTTTCTAGGCGTTTAACGATGCATAAGCAACAGGGCTCCATTAAGGAACATATAATCTCTTCCCATAACCAAACCATCGCCAGAGAAATCCTAGTAAACAACACAGAAATCATCGATAGATACAGCGATAGCAGGCGGCTTGACGTTTGCGAGGCACTACACATCAAGAAGTCAACACCAGCAATCAACAGCCAATTATTGCACAACTATATTCTACCCACCTCAAGACTCCGCTCCAATACAGAAGCATCAAGAAATATGGACCAATAGGCTTTCTACAAACACTTCTATTCAATACCCATTGTTTCTGTTCTGTCTTGTGTTGATACTTTTAATACCCTATTAATATCCCCTCTTGTTCTGTCTTGTGTTAATGCCACATCACCCCTCCCACCTCACTCAAATGTAGATATAAAATCAGAGATACGTAAGTTCTAATCAGTTGTGTATTTGTGAAGTCTTTGAAAATGTAATAAGTTTTACGAAATGCGCCCGTGTCGCGTCAGACTAGAAATAAAAATGAATTTTGGAGAAGTGATTTTTGATTTACCTCCAACAGTGAAGCGTAATGTACGAAAGATTTAAAAATTTGTGTTAGAATTATTAATCTTACTTTTTCGGTCATATTTAATAATATATGTCTACAGGAAAGACTGCTACCAAAATATACTAATATATATATATATATATATATATATATATATATATATATATATATATATATATATATATATATATATATATATATATATATTTTTAATAGGGAAGGGAGTACCACCTCTGGCTGGAAGAAGGGGGACCCATAGCCTCGGAGGAAACCACACATAACGCATTGGAGGGAATGTGTATTCCCTCCAATACAGTTTCTGTGTGCTTTTCTCCTACCACCCCCTTCCCCTTTTTTTTCCTTTATTGTGTATTTAAAGGTTACAAAACATACAAGACAAATGCCTAAAGGTTATGGATCTCTTGGAGCTCCTCCGCTTCTGGACAGGAACCGAGGACGCAGCAAGCATTTCCCCTCTGGATCGCCACACTGAGACGCTGAAATAAAAAACTGGAAGCCCTTGGGTCTCTGGTGACGTCAATGAGCTTGGACCCCAATTCCTTGAGAAATTCCAAGGCACTCTTGCCCCAGGGGCCATGCGTCTCAGACTCTATGGGAACAAAGAGGTATTGACCTTCCAGTCGCCTGTACTTGAGTGATTTTGCTGTTTCCCTGTGGTTGGCCGCCCCACCTGCTTGATCAGCTCCGAAGTGTACATAGGTGTCAGCCAGGGTGGATACACATGTGTAGTCCCACACCAACTGTCTACCCTCCTTCCATGAATATATGGTGATGCCATCAGGGAACTATAGTTGTGCGAAGTGCTGGGAAATCCGGGTTTTGGACCCCTAGGATGCGAGGTTCTCTCTCCGCTGGGCACCCAGCTGAGACGAGGCTTCTCTTGATGATGTCATTGACCTCGTTGTGTCTTGCATGCCAGCCCTTTGTGCTTCCGCAATGCAACCCATGCAGTCCGTTTTGGTCTGCTTCCACCCTGTTGCAAATACATTTGTATTCAGTGTGAATTGGGGCACCAAGGCGGAGGGCCACTGCTACACGAAGGGATTCTGGATCTAGGCGCGTGCCCATTGCAGACATGGGTACTGCCAGGAGGAAGTCTCCTGCATGGGGGGCACGAACTGCTCTGAGGCGGGCTTTCTCCTTGTCTGATGTTGCGACTCTTAGCATGGCATCAGCTACTTTTTCCACTAGAGGGTGGTCCCAGCCGGACTGTTTGTGTTGTTTTGTTGGCTCTATAATGGTTGCTGGGGCTGCAAGAACATTCCACTGATGTGAACATTCAGTGAAAGCAGGATCGTGTATTCCTGCTGAATCTCTCAGGGTTGCAGGTAAAATATCTCTGACGAGGTCGTGCGATGCATGAGAAAAGGAAAGGAAGGCTGGTAGAGCAATTTGGGAGGCTGTGCGGACACCAAGGCCGCCGAGTCTTACAGGAAGGGTTGCTTGCTCCCACTGAGAGTCGTCCAATGGCAGGTTCAGGACTTTCACCAGCATGGACCTCAGAAGGGTGTCATACACATTTAACTTAGGGCTGCTGTAGGATGGAGAACATCTCAGAAAGTAGGTCAACTTAGGGAGAGACAGGCATCTTGTAAGGAGAAAGAGAGCATCATGGGCATCAATCTTGTCAATCCTGTCCTGCATTCTCTTTAGGTCAGTGATTTTTGCAGCCAGGACCTCCTCGATTGCTCGTGGGCCAATGGGGGCACCCAGGAGAGTGCAGTCCGGTGGCTCGACAACGAGAATGTCTGGAAGAGCATTTTGTATTTGCCCAGAGATGTCTGGGTTGCGGGAGATTATTTCACATTTGGATGCATTGAGAATGAGGCCTAAGGCTGCTCCCTGCTCCTGGATTTTCCTTATATCCCCCAAAATGGTTTCCGGAGTTCCAGCTAGAGTGCCATCATCCAGGTACCAGATGTTTAGCTCGCTTGTCAGACTATCAGTGACCTCTTTGATAGCTAGGCAGAAAAGGAGGGGGGCTAAGGGGTCACCTTGTTGGACACCTTCACAGGAGTTTATTTCATGCTCCCCAAAAAGAAGCTTAGAGTCCCCACTGTAGCACGATCGGATGAATGGGTAAAGGGGACGGAAATGGTTGTGTACAGCCCTGAGGACAGCGTCTCGTCTGACTTGATTGAAGGCATTTTTGAAGTCAAACTTTACTAGCTTTACTTGCTTTATATATATATATATATATATATATATATATATATATATATTTATATATATATATATATATATATATATATATATATATATATATATATATATATATATATGTATATATATATATATATATATATATATATATATATATATATATATATATATATATATATATATATATATATATATATATATGCGAGGCACTACACATGAAGAAGTCAACACCAGTCAACACCATATATATATATGTATATATATATATATATATATATATATATATATATATATATATATATATATATATATATATATATATATATACATACATATATATATATATATATATATATATATATATATATATATATATATATATATACATACATATATATATATATATATATATATATATATATATATAATATATATATATATATATCATATATATATATATATATATATATATATATATATATATATATATATATATATATATATATATATATATATATATATATATATATATATATATATATATATATATACACAAATGATTTGAGTGGTAATCAGTGCCACTGTTGGATATACTTCAGGCTACTTCCTCAAAATCACCCTGGATTGGTGTAGGCACTAATTGACACTCAAAGGTGAATTAATTATACTTAAATATATAAATTAGGTAAATAATTATAGATACACAGCACAACTCCTGTTGATATAGATCCCACCATATAAAATGGTCTTCATAATTAATTAATTGTACTAGTTTGTTCAATATTGTCTAGCTCTCTAGACTATCCCGGTTCGAAGACCCAATCATATGGATCTGAGAACTAGTGTATTTCTAGATTTAATGAAAAAGTTTATTTTCTTTATCTTTATGTTACGGACCCGAATCCAGCGTCAGAGCACGGAGCAGTGACGACAACGCCATCTGTGAGTCCGCTCCCGAAACCTCCTCCAAATGGACAACGCCATCTAGTGAGGACGGGATATACCGGCCACAGGTGCTGGATTCCCGTCTTAATCAGCTCATAACGTAGCCGCTGCTGATCTCTGGTGAGGTGGCGCTTAGACAGTGAACGCCATCTATGGAGTAAATAGATGGACGTTTGTGTCTAAGCCTGTAAGTGAGGTTCCCTAGAGCGTCCCCAGTACTAATGATGTATCTGATTGCAGAGTCAACCTGGGATTGCTGTATTGGACGATGGATCAGTGTACCCAAGGCTGCCAAGGTCTCTTCACGAGTCTGCTGAAGAAGCTGTGAGTCACCCCAGGACGAACTCTGTATGAGAGTATTAGCCTGCCTGTGACGTGGCAGTATCAGGAATCGCCTTATCCGGGGCTGGCTGGTGGAAGAGACTAGCCACTGTGGTGCTTAGTGAGGAGAGTGATCAGCGGGCTCACACGAGGCTCCTGCCTAGTGTGATGGTTCACCAGCTCACTTACAATAAGTGCTCTTATTCCTGTGGGAGCCAGTACACTTGTTAAGTGGGCGGACTTAAGTTTGGTAACCAGCAACCGAAACATCTAGTGTTTGGGCTCATGTGAGAGCCCCAGTCATCAGCAGTCCATAAATGTTACCCTGGCCGGGGTGGCATGTCTCTGGACAGTGCTAGAGCTGATAGCATCATCTCATTGTATGGAATGGAGCTAGACAGCTTTGCGCGGGAACAGCTAGGCCACCGGCGTGGGTGTGCTGTGGGCCTCCCGCGCTCGCTGGCCACTTGAGTCGTTGTCATGGAAACAGCCGCCATCTTGGTAAACATCTTGAGCCGCCATGTTGGTCGGCCATCTTGGAGTTGCCCTAGGGGCTATGCTACACTGTCGCTGATTGGATGAGAGGGGTAGGCCGCTGTATGCCTTCCTCTCATTGATTATTTTGAGAAGGACGCGGATAGCCAGTGTAGCATCATTCTGAACCCAGCTGCCACCTTGTCAAGACGCTCTCTGTACTCAATTCGGCCAAATTGAAGTATAGGGCGTCGTGGTGGCTGGACTACTCAACTGCTGATGCTTCCTGCTTCACCAACGACAACGGTCGTCACAGAATCCGGCCGAAGTCGTCGCTTGGAGGGGTTTAAGTCATTTTTGTGCAGGGGGTAGAGGTACAGTGATCTGAGATCGTGGGGAATGTGCATACGAGCAGCAACAGACTCGTAGATCCCATACCAGTGATGATTAGACTTGCTAGTGCTCTGTAGCAGTCGATGGGAACGGGGAAATTCGTGTTAGTGTTAAGGCAAATTTTCCATGTTTGTGTGAGACGCTATCGTTGTGCGCGTCACCTGGGTATGAACGCTTCACTTCACCGGTGAGTCGAGGGTGCGAACTCAGCCGTGTTGAGTGGGAGGGGTTCGAGTGTGCGCCAATTTTTTTTCGAATAAATACTACCACGCCTATGCCACCCAAAGCGAGCCAGCCACCGGAAGCGGGGTGCCTGATGTATGGGAATTGTGTTTAGCCGGCAGTGTGAATGAGTATGTACCTATGTGTGTATTTCTGGTGATTAGTAGTCTCTAAAGCTTGAATTCGAGGTCAAGTGTTCCGTCACATTGTCACGCAGCACCTGTTCAGATGGAGTGAATTGTGGGCGAGGAGATTAATCACCTTTGTTTCATCTTGTCAGTCCAGAGGGACTAAGTCTGGTGTACACAGACGTACAGTGTGTGTGTGTGTGTGGGTACACACGGGAACAGAGTATACATAGATTAGCCAAGGACTGAGAGGATGTCCATGTAATAATTATATTATTCCATTGTGGTAGTCATTTTTGATCATCCATGGGACAAAGTGATATCATTTCCATGTGTGGTCTTGCAGGTGTGGAATTCCAACACTGAGCGCTCAGGTATGTGTAACGCCAGTGATTCCTGGCAATGATTATTGTGGAGTGTACCACAGTGTGGTCTTAATTTCTTGTATCGTTCCCAGGGCCGTGACAAGTGTGATTTATATTTATATATATATATATATATATATATATATATATATATATATGTATTAACGTAATTTTGGTGAGTTTTTGGTGAGTGACGTGGCTGTCGGGAGAGACCGCCCCTGCTCTGTCAAGTAACGTAACTCTCGAGAGTGTTTATTGACATGCGTGATCGATAAATCACTCACCCATGTGATTTAAGGAGTGTGAGATTCTCCTTAGTGTTCCCAATAACGTTTGATAGGTGTAGGCTACATGTGTCAGCAGTAATTATAATTATATATATATATATATATATATATATATATATATATATATATATATATATATATATATATATATATATATATATAATCGTAGTGTCACGGTGCCCAGTGTTATTGTGTTATTTACTGTGTGGTGATTGAAATATATTGCCTATGTTCTAGGGGTTATTGAGAGCATTGGGGTCATTTGCAGCAGTAAGTAAGTAAGTGTGTGCAGTATTTTAATATTTGGAAATTAGAGTACTTGCCGTGTGTTATTGCAAAGGGGGTTGTTATTTGATGGTGATTGTTGCTAGTGTTGAGCAATCACCGTATGTGATTGCAGTTCAGTAAAGCCATTGTGGGGCAGTGTTCTAGAGGGTTCATGTCCTGTATGTTATTTTACTAGATTCTGCAGTATTGTCATTGCAACCGGATTGTAACGTAAATCACTGTGATTTGTTAGTGTGATTTGTCATTGTCGTGGGGGAACTCGGCTGTAGACGAGTACTTGGGTACACATATATTCTCCTGGTTATCTGGCAGGACATCGAAGTCCAGTATTCAGTGAGGTGATTGGGAGGCAATTAATATAACGTAACCAGGGGAACGCCCATTGCTTTAAGAGAATTTGTTCTTTGACAATTTGAGTAATGTAGAATGCGTTTGAGTTAATTTACGTTCCTGCAAGCAGCTACGGTAGTCTCGAGGAGCCTAGCCATCAGCCAGATAAGAATTAGAGTATTGTCTGTCGTAATTAACGGTCAGTGGGCCGGGTAATTGACGTGTTTCAGGAAGTCAAAGTAATTAACCTCGATCCTTGTTTGATCGACTCAATTGAAGGCTACATTGTTCCATTAACGTAACGTCGTTATCTGCCCGGAAGTACCGGCACTTGATTGACTCGTGGGAGGAGTAGCGTCATTTTAGAATAACGTAAACGTGGGGTTAATTACTGTTATTAGCCGCCTGAATTGATCTGAGTATGGAAGGCTTAGACGGAATTCATACCTTAATGTAAATTGCTGAGCCAGTGTGAAAGGTTGCGTATTTTAATTGCTTAATTATTGATCTTGAGGATAGTAATTAATTTCTCTAAAGGTAATCACGAGTGATTACTTTTCTCTTAGCACTTTGGACATTGTAAATCAGAGTTTACCATCGCCGAGTGATTAGTAACCGATTAACGTAAATTAACGTAACTAGTAAAGAGATTAATCAGCTGTCTGGAAGTACAGGGATTAATGGGATTTTCTCACTGAATGCTCGACGGGTAGAGTGTTGTGTAATTTCCGCGTTACTAGTGACAGTTGTAAGAGTTGTTAATTTAACGTAAATGTTACCTTGTTATTAACGTAAATGTTATTGTGTTATTAACGTAAATCAATTGTTATTGATTGTTGATCGTCCGGGACGGAGTGTTAACGTATGGATTAATTTGAGGAAGGATGCTGGAGTTGCCAGTGAACCCATTAGTTATTGTTGTCATTGACAGACTACTGATTTGATTGCATTGTAACCGCCATTGCAGGTGTAGACTGCACTGAGGCGTAGAACAGTTAGGAGGTTACTAGAGACGTATTTCAGAATCTACTGTGTCATTTGTTGTAATTGTGATTATAGATCTGTTAGTTCTTGTTTCTTGTTGATTCCTCTGTGGTCACGCTTATGTTCGAGTTAGTTCATTATGCAGTCCGAAGGGCTGGTGTCTAGCTGTCATTGATAGTGTCACAGGAAGGATTTCGAGTAACGTCATTGACATTTCTTTTTGTTTTGTTGTAGTAGTTAGTACTTTATTGAATAAACTAAGTTGTTATGGTTAACACTGTCTTTTCGTTCCACCCCCACACATTATTATTGTTATGCAAATGTTCTTCACACTCGACTAATAAAGTTGAGACTAGTTCTGAGCTTTGGATCAAATATACGGCACCACACAACAATAAATTATTGTTGTGAGAGTCCGTGACCTACTCGTTAGATTCGCTTCGGCGATTGGCGAAGGTCAGCGGCCTAGTGGGGGGGATTTCAATTTTCATTGGGGTCTCGGCGTTTGCTCGCGCCTAGTCAATTGTTCATACATGGTCCCAAAGTGAGGAATGAGCTGTTTACTACACTGGTGTGTTAGCTAAGCAAGTCCTTCCTCAGGCGACCTAGTTGAATATCACGACAGGAATAAAGGTTAAAGAATAAAGAAAATTCTTAGAAATTTTCAGAGCTAAAATTCCTTATACCAATAACAATTTATTGCAAAACTTCTCACAAGTTACAAACACAAACTCTCACATCATGGCGTCCAACGTGGGGCCGTAGACTTTTGATTCATAATCAGAAAAGTAAGACTCATCAAGTTGAGAAACCTAGGAAGAAAGGTGTGAAGAACATTGCAGAGCAATATTGCTGTGGGTGTGTTTGTTGTCGGTTAGCAAGATTAGGTACACACACACCACACACACAGAATGGATAAGGATTATAGGGATAAGTACATATATCTGTATGTGACTAAGTATGGCGTGCTGCCAAAGGATAGAAACATTCGCACAGATGAGGAATGTCGGCAATATGTTGAGGACCATAATGCCTATGTACGGCGTCTGTGCCTAGAAAGAGCAAACAGAAGTGATCTAGGGGACAAGGGAGTTCCCCTAGCCGACCGTGGTATAGTCGGTATGTCAGGGGGTGTGGGATTGAGTCCACCCCAGGTGAAGGAAGGGGAGTCGCGACCCCAACCTAGGCTAAGGACTGATTCCTTGGGCCACAGAAACGTTTCGTTGGAAGTAGTCAATCAGATACCAGAATAACCTCTCAGGAGGGGGACTGAACAACCCCAGGAGGAAATTACTTTAGAGTACCTAGCAGCTCAAGCTGATGCTATGGAACTGCAAGGAGTGGATAAGGCCAAATTTGTGGCCGACATGTGGAATGCCCACCACGAGAGATTGAATAGATTGGAAATTGCAAGAGTGCAATCCCAGGCAAGGACGGGGAGTCAAGCCCCTCCTGCCGCGCCAAGCTCAGAGGTACCGGCGCTGGAAGTAGAGGTACCTCCTCTATTGCCAAGAGAGGAGAAGATCGATCCTAGGGATGCATACCTAGATCGATGAGTGACAAAGGTTGAAAGGTTTACTCAAGCTCCAAGTAAGGGAGCCAAACCTAAAGAAAGTAAGTCTAAGGGACACCAACAGAAACCCAAGGTTAAGGGACCCAGGTGCTTCACATGCAACATGGCAGGCCACCGAGCAGCTAAGTGCCCGAGCAACACTAGGCTTAAGACTAAGAAGGTGACCAAGATGCAAGTTACAGGCATGAGTACCGTGGGAGGTGATGCCCTAAGACACACTCTCGAATTAACTAGAGGAAGAGTTAATGGGCAATGGACGAGTGTCTTTCGAGACCGGGGTGCTACAGTTAACATGGTCAGGAGCAGTTTGGTTGAGCCTGAGAGTAGAACAGGTCGAACCCTCCGTGTCCAGTTCCCAGATGACACTGGTAAGGACATGGAAGAAGTGTCCGTGTTGGTAGACACCCCATATATCAAAGGTAAGATCAAAGCTGCACTAAGTAGAAAGGCAGTGTATGGACTTTTGATAGGCAATACTCCTGGTATAGAGAACCAGGTCGGTCTGTCCTGTGGAAATGACCCAGAGGAAACAGGAACAGGTGAGAGGAAGGTTAAACCCACTGGCGTTGACACCAAGCGTCAGCCGGCTGGTCGAGCAGAGATCACCGCCGCCCAGACAGAAGAAGAGAGGCAGAAGGTGAAAGGAAACGGGAGCCATCCTCCTCTCCCTATTGCACAGAAAACGAGAACTGATTCGGAGGGACTCAGATGGGTCTCACCAGCTGACGGCGATGTCACACGGCCGCCAGCTGAGGAAGTCAAGGTTGCCTCTTATCAGGCGAAAGATCAGGTGCATGAGGTAAAAGGAAAAAAGAGCAATTTTCCTTCTGTCATTTCACAGAAAACGGGGGTGAGCCCAGTGAGACGGGTGTGGCCAGGATCAGGTGATCCCGCCACGACCTGTCGACCAGCCCGGCCCGCGAGGGTTAACACCACTCAGGAGAGTAAACGTCTGCTTGATGTTACCAGTGGTGAGGCTAAGGTAGCTGTGGTTCCCACAAGTGAAGTGGATAGTCTGGACCAATCTTTCAGGCCGTTGGAAGATCGTTCAGACAAACGAACGGTCGCTGAGAGATTGAAGAACGAGCAGGTCAGTAACCTGGTGCTCAGTGAGGGGCGAGGTTTGACAGCTGCTGAAGAGGCTTCAGCCCAGTCAACTCAGTCGGTAGAGCCACCCAGTCTGAGAGTGACAGACAGACAGGAAGAAAGACCCTGTCACCTGGAAGTCAAGACAGTCTGCTAACTGTCGGAATATTGTCGGTAGGGTAGGGAAGGTGTGTAGTCTGTACTTCATTGGTAAGTCCATCCCAGTGTGCTACCTATTGTGTCCAGGATGACACAGACCTGTGGGGCGAGAGTGTGAAGGGACTGAGGAAGGGAAGCTGCGAATAAGGAGAGAGTTTCTCACCATACATCCTAGCATTAATCTGGAGGCGAACATTGACTCCTTCAGATATTTCATCCCGCAATTTGTTAATTCTGTTTTTTAAAATGGTAATTTCTTCATACTTGTCTAATCCCATATTGACCTTAACAAAAAGTTGTTTTAGTCTGTGTTGGAATAAGTTTAACAGACCATATTTTTCAGCAGCCTTTCGTTTGGATACTTTCACGAAGAAACTTTTGCATGCAACTTTACACATGTCCCACCACTCCAACAGACATCTGAACTTATGTTTTTGCCCAACCAGATGTTCCCACAATACTGGAAAATTATCAATTACATCTCTACTCTGCAACAGACTGCTATTGAGCTTCCATGACCCTGTCCCCACTTTAACCTGATCGTCAATAACAAGCTTCACCACAACCATACAGTGATCTGAACAGCTGACCGGAACAGTACTGCAAGAACTAATTTTATCATGTAACGAGTGCATATGTATTCTGTCAAGCCTAGAACCATAATTCTGGCGAACATATGTGTATTCATATACACCTCCATTAATGCTATTTGCATCCCTGAAACCAATACATTTCAAAAATGTAATTAAAGCACTAGATATACATACGTTCGACAGAATGCTACAATTGTCGGAAAATCCGACACCATTTAATAATAATATCATACAGACAGATAAGAGCTGTGTTGTATAAACAAGTTACCCATAGAAAACGTAACTTGTAGTGGAATTACCGTCTATAGAAAACGGGATATCATCACCACATACTATTATAATTCACCAGCTATTCTGCTGGGAATTATTCTTAAATACATTAGTCTTTGGACTTTACCATCATAAAAACATCTTATATAAATTAACTTAATTATCAATATTAAAGTAGAGTAAATGTGACCCTTCTATCACGTTCTGAAATCTGGACAATGTAAGCCAGGCGTCAGAGGGAGGAAGGAGGCAGGCATTGTTGTGTCACCTCCGAGACGTGTGGAGCAAATTCGGCTCCTATCATTCTGGACAATGTCGGCCAGTAACGTCAATAGTATGGAGTGTTAAACAGCATTGTTTATATTGAGACCAGAGGCTCACACGGGAGCAAATTCAGCTCCTGTTAATTTTATTTGGACGTAGTGTTATGGAAACCAAAGGTACCATCTCCAACACGATGTCTACAATTCAAGTTAAGTCTATCCGAAACCCGTTTATCATTCATTTATGGCCATTAATGTCAGGATATAGGGTGACCCGGTTAGATCGCGAAATCGCCTCAAACTAAAGGTAATTAAGCCAGGTCTTCAAGTTCCATGTACTGTATAGTGTTTTCTCTGATATACTTGTCATATATAGGATTCTGGCTTCACAGCTAGCGCACTTTTGACAGGTCAAGACGAGGAAGCAAGATTTGTGCACCAGTTACTGGGTGATATGGAAGCTACCTCAAAGAGGATAATTTGGTGTCTACACCCTAGTTATACCTGGTGGACTAACCTGCTGTACTATAAGATAAGGAACCTCTTCAATGTATGTAGTTAATTCTGTAGTTTGATTGGCTGCATATATATTAAATATAAACCCCCCCTAATGTGTAGAGGATCGATTTGTGAGATTATGAGATTATTGCAGAAATACAGTCCACTCATTATTATACAAATTGCTATCGAAGTATATAAATTAACGTAAATATAAATTCATATAAATTAAATAAATATAAATCTCACAGGTCGGTTCCCACATTATTTGGTCCTTCGAAACCGAATTATTTGGTCATCTTCGAACCGGATGACGGATTATTTGATCTTTTGAACCCACATTTGGTCATCTTAGTACCGGATGAACCAGTTAACCAGTGGATTCATTAAATAAACTAGTGCAGTGTTATTTAAACAAAGCCAGCCAGTCATAGACAGCGGCGTTGCCTCGTGGGAGCTCAGGAGCCTCCCTCAGCCCAGTTCAGCTTCGTCAGCGGTTTCATGCACACCCACAGATATTTGGTGGCGTGTTATTTCGTGAAATGACAGCGCTAATATAGAAGCCAGCCTAATTAGTGACTGTGTCTTCGCGATATTGTTCACGGATTTCGTGGTGTTACATTTCGCGAGAGATTATCCACGAATTTTGTGGACTTTATTTCGCGAGGTCACTAATAATATTTAATACTTCTAGATAATATTAGAAGTTTCATAGAGGCTAATTAAGAGGCTATTATCAATAATTGTGTACATTATTTCTCCAAATAGAGAATTATTTAATATATATTGCACTAGTGATCACAGTATAATATTTACTAATTGCCAACCCACAACAGGGTAGGATATTAACACTGACTAGTTGAACTATTATCGTTCATCCTAGTCCCATTATTACCATAGTCAGTTGTACTATATTGAATAACCTAACACCATTAATGAATGGTGCAGACCCTATTTTGGGTGTAATTTTTAACAACTCGAGTTGAGTTGTATATATAATAATTTACTTATGATCATTACACCTTTGAGTGATTAATTAGTGTCTCTTCCATCCTAGGGTGATATAGAAGAGCTAACCTAAAGGTACTTCCAGTGACACTGGTTTATCACTCAAATCATTAGTGTGTATGATTGTATATATATAATGTGTATTAATTTTAAGTGCTAACCTCTAGTAGAGGTAGGATTATTGCCTAGTGAGTGCAGAATTTACCCTAGGCTACCATTAGTGCTTGTTCAGTATTATGAGCAGCCCAAGTACAAGCCCCACAAGGCTTCACCAACTAGCCAGTATGGATAATGCAGGGAGAATGAAAAGAACCCTTGCAGGTCTTAAAGGCCACTTAACAAGACAGATCAAGAAATGTGAAGATTTGTCACAACAATCAACAGTTGATTATGCTGACCTGGAAAGCTATTATCAAGCAGCTGCAGGTAAATTTGAGCAAATCAAATGTCAAATAGCAACATATGTGGCTGAACTTGCCAACACTAATTTATCAGAAAAAGAAATAGACGACATTATGGTTGATCTTGCGAATTATGAAGATCACACTCAGGCCACGTTACAGCCTTATGTCAAATTAATTGCCCAGAACAAGGCAACAACAACAGCAACAACAGCAACAGTTGCATCTAATACGAGTCAAGCAGAAGCTCGACTCCCTCCAATTAATTTACCCACTTTCTCAGGAAAAGATGAGGAAGATTGGGACGAATTTTGGAACAAATTCGTTGACCTTGTAGACTCAAAACAATCTTTACCAAAGAGTAGTAAATTGTCTTATTTGCAAGGCCAATTATCAGGTGAGGCTAAAACAGTAGTATCCCATCTGAGATTAACTAATGACGGCTATGATCTGGCAGTAAAACTCCTCAAGGATAATTATACTGATCCAGAAGTAAGAACATCACATTTAGTTCATGAGCTGTTGCATTTACCCCCACCGGAGGCTTCAGCTGATTCACTCCAAGTCTTCAAGCTGGAGGTAGAATCATTGATCAATGCCCTCAGCCTGACAGCAGATACAAACGGGGCTGAGTGGGTCTTGAAAATAATTGTCCAGGAGAAAATACCTAGGGTCATATTGAGACAAATGAGTGCTCATTACAATAAAAGTATCTTATCCATGAATGAAATATCTGAAGGTTTAAAGTCAGTAGTTCATCAATTACGAACACATGACAAATTAAAACCACCAAGTAAACCCTCAGAAACCAATAATAGTAAACCACAGAGTACCAAAGGTACTCCAAATCAATCTAGACAATATAATTCAACACCAAAGTGGAACAGTGGCAGTGTGGGCGTATATGCAGTGGGACCCTCCAAGCCTATAGTTACTGTGTCACCCAAGAACGTGACACCAAAGGGTACAGGAAGCTATGGAACATGTTTGTTCTGCAATGAGAAACATTCAATGTACCACTGCCCTAATTTTCCTGATAGTGACGCCCGTGTTGAGCGACTCAAAGATTTGCAACATTGCACGAGGTGCCTCAGGAAACATAACATCAAGGATTGTGAGACCCAATTACACACCTGTAATAGGTGTAACAAAGGTCAGCACCATGCAGCATTGTGCAGAGACACCAAAACAACGTCTCCAAACCCCAAGGTGGAAGATAGCATTCCCACCACAGTACAGTACTGCAAGGTGCAACAAACAAAGAGTGTCCAATCGGCAAAGTCTAAAGGTAATACGACTTTGCCTACTGCCCAAATTACCATCCTGAATAAGAGGGCCAAGGTCCATACCCGTGGGTTGTTTGACCAAGGATCCCAGAGAACATATATCACTAAAAAGTTGGCAGATGAATTACAATTAAGGCCTGTAGCCCAGATGTCATTCAACATCTCAGGGTTTGTAACAGATGCAGGACCTCAAGTCTACCAGGTGGTACAGCCATCAGTACGCTTAGGCAGGTACGTCTGTCGAGTACAAGCCATTGTGGTGGACAAAATACCAGTAGACCTACAAGTTCAAGGTCTGAGAGCAACAGCCAAATTCCTGAGAAATAGAGGAATAAAATTGGCAGATAATATTAAGTCTGATCACCTCACTGACTTCGGTCTCCTTGTTGGGACAGACTATTGCCATCGATTCATCGGTAGCCCTACTAAATATCAGGGTATAACCATGTTAAACTCTGCAGGAGGTAAATTACTCTCAGGCCCAGTATCAAGCCTGAGGAGACCTATGCCTGCAGATAAACAATACCAGTAGAAATCTAAATTTGTCAGCTGATTATATTTCTCCAGTAGCATTATACTAAGGAGATTACAGCTGACTATAGTAACAGAGGTTGATGTTAGTATCATCATTTAAAGCTGAAGATGAGTTCATGAGGCCTCAGTGGCAAATCAGTGAACAGTAGCCTAAAACAGCTACAAGTCACTGCGACCAATGTCACTGAACCCACTGCAGTCTCAGAACTATACTTTACTTTAATGATGAGCTATTCAATCTTCTGAATCAATTAACTAAATTAAACCCTAATAAATCTGATGACTGATTTGATACATTTATTATTTAATCAAGATGTATTCCATGGGCCTCAGTGTTTATATATCAGTGACCAGTTACCTGAACAAACTTCAAGTTATATCTAATGTCACTGATCTCACTGCAGTCCCTGAATCATACTTGACTGTAGTACTTGATCACATCCAGTCTTCTGGGTTAAATAATATGTAATAAGGCTTGAATATTAGCCTTTCAAGAGTTGACAGGGAAATGAAATCGCATTAGACTTCTAACCCCTACAACTCTAGTACGGGACATCCGTCCTGTACGAACAGACACACAAATGTGTGATTACTAACTACTAACATCAAATTAATCTAATAATTCGAAGGAGGAGTATCGGTGTTCGTCTGTTCTAATTAGGACTTCGACCCGTGAGCAGCCCCCTGGGGAATTATGTCGGAAAATCCGACACCATTTAATAATAATATCATACAGACAGATAAGAGCTGTGTTGTATAAACAAGTTACCCATAGAAAACGTAACTTGTAGTGGAATTACCGTCTATAGAAAACGGGATATCATCACCACATACTATTATAATTCACCAGCTATTCTGCTGGGAATTATTCTTAAATACATTAGTCTTTGGACTTTACCATCATAAAAACATCTTATATAAATTAACTTAATTATCAATATTAAAGTAGAGTAAATGTGACCCTTCTATCACGTTCTGAAATCTGGACAATGTAAGCCAGGCGTCAGAGGGAGGAAGGAGGCAGGCATTGTTGTGTCACCTCCGAGACGTGTGGAGCAAATTCGGCTCCTATCATTCTGGACAATGTCGGCCAGTAACGTCAATAGTATGGAGTGTTAAACAGCATTGTTTATATTGAGACCAGAGGCTCACACGGGAGCAAATTCAGCTCCTGTTAATTTTATTTGGACGTAGTGTTATGGAAACCAAAGGTACCATCTCCAACACGATGTCTACAATTCAAGTTAAGTCTATCCGAAACCCGTTTATCATTCATTTATGGCCATTAATGTCAGGATATAGGGTGACCCGGTTAGATCGCGAAATCGCCTCAAACTAAAGGTAATTAAGCCAGGTCTTCAAGTTCCATGTACTGTATAGTGTTTTCTCTGATATACTTGTCATATATAGGATTCTGGCTTCACAGCTAGCGCACTTTTGACAGGTCAAGATGAGGAAGCAAGATTTGTGCACCAGTTACTGGGTGATATGGAAGCTACCTCAAAGAGGATAATTTGGTGTCTACACCCTAGTTATACCTGGTGGACTAACCTGCTGTACTATAAGATAAGGAACCTCTTCAATGTATGTAGTTAATTCTGTAGTTTGATTGGCTGCATATATATTAAATATAAACCCCCCCTAATGTGTAGAGGATCGATTTGTGAGATTATGAGATTATTGCAGAAATACAGTCCACTCATTATTATACAAATTGCTATCGAAGTATATAAATTAACGTAAATATAAATTCATATAAATTAAATAAATATAAATCTCACAGGTCGGTTCCCACAACAATCTCTCACAGAAGTGACACAATTAAAGTCGCCACCAAAAATAACTTTATGTGTATCATTTCTGAAAAAATACAATAACTCGCTAGAGAACAAGTCCTCCCTCTCTTTCTTCCTGCGGGTGCTAGAGGGAGCATACACATTAAGCAGAGGAATTATGGTGTCAAAAAAGGAAATCCTCGCATATAAAACATTGCCATTATCATCCATTTCAGTATTAACTAAGAACCTTGATGTCGGCTCGCTTAGCAATCAATATCATCGTACCACCTTTCAACAAGTTTGTTGGATTTATTAATATTTCTAAGAAATCAAGCAGCACATCAAGTTTCTTAACATCTTGTACATTGTGTTCTTGCACGAAAAGTACATCCAAATTATGATATTTAAACAATGATAACAGCTGCAACTGTTTATTTCTACAATTGAGCCCATTAATGTTCAAAGTAGCACAATTAAATTTAATAGGCTTCCCGAATGTAATTTTGAGAGAAAACAAAATTACTCTTTATCCATCATTATCTCACTTGACACTATCTTAGTGTCGTCTTTCCCTTTTCGAAATCTAAGTTTAATATTTGCCCTCGCGTCTCGATTCTGTTCATGTTCCACAAGATCCCACTATGCCTTATCACTGTTCTCTTTACCATGATCCCCACTTACCGGTTGTACTGTGCCCTCGCTACGTTTCGGTGACTCTTCGTGGCCTTGGTCACGGTGAACTTCAACGGCAACAACCTTCTAAATTTTTTCACAGACTTAGTTTAGCGGCGTAGTCCTTCATACGTATCAGATCAATACTCCGAGTAAATTTTTTCCCACGTTTCTTCACATGACTGGTTACAGAACCAGCCTTCACACTACCCTTGCCCTTTCTATCATACCCACTGAAGAGGGTGGAGTTGCCCTCTGCACAGACATTTCTACATCACTATCCTCCATGGTGTCATCCTCTACATCCAGTTGACAACCAATTACTTATTCCATCATCACCTCACCAAGGTCATCACCACCGTCAGCATCGCAGCGTCAGCGCCTATGTTATGGGCGTCCACATGTATATTGTCCAGACTTACCTCACCCTCACGCGGTTGAACAACAGCCGGTAAAGCGTCCTGAGCAGTGTCGTCTGCACCCTCCTTGTCTGCATTACCTTTATCGTCCTGAGCAGTGTCGTCTGCACCCTCCTTGTCTGCATTACCTTTATCGTCCTGAGCAGTGTCGTCTGCACCCTCCTTGTCTGCATTACCTTTATCATCCTGAGCAGTGTCGTCTGCACCCTCCTTGTCTGCATTACCTTTATCGTCCTGAGCAGTGTCGTCTGCACCCTCCTTGTCTGCATTACATTTATCGTCCTGATCTAAGTTACCTTCACCGGCCTCATTCGCACTGGGAGTCACTCCCACAGACGTTTCACTTACAGAGTTGTGGGTCCTCATCTACCTCACCTGGAACTACAGTATCTGCAACAGTGGGTTCATTTCTGATACACTATCCTCTATTAATGGCGGAAAGTCATGTTCATGAAAAATGTTGATCCGTTCCGATGCCTCCACCTGGCAGGCAGCAGCCATGTGACCAGTACGCCCACACTTAAAACAAGTTTGCAGTTGGCCATTGTATATAAATTTAATATAATGACCTGCTACTGACATTGATGAAGGAATATTACGGTGAAGTTCCATCTTTACTGTTCTTGTTCCATTAAAACACCCTTTCCCTGGGCCATAGGTATATTTATTAAAACGAACATTGTCCACTTTCCCATATTGTTCCAGTATATGTATGATAGTTCTAATCAACATTTCAAATGGGGCATCCCTCACAGAAACGTATGTAAACGTTTTGCTCAAATTAATCACTTGTACTGATCCTTTCCCATTAGGTAAATTTAGAATTTCATCATCATACTTCTTAAGAAACTCTGAAAATGCCACATTGTTTTCAAATTTCAACACCATTCTGTTCCCTGGCAGTGGTTGGTAACCATATATTTCTTCCTGCTTGATCTGTAACACATCGAAGAACGTCGTGGATATAAGGTCGGAATCAGCATGACAACTAAACTTGAATCCTATGGACTCTTTCCGCTTTAGTGGAGGTGTGTAGGCGCCCATGACGGCACATATACCACCCCCAGCGTGACGTTATCCGCCCATCCGTCAACACGCCGGCCAACAGCGACGACAAACACGTCCACCCACCAGACGCCAGTAGCAGAGCGAATCAAAACACGAATCAAAACACGTCTGCTCACCACCACGTCCACGACGAGACTCTCTTTAATGAAAAAGTGTCTAATTCTGGTTCATCCGGTTTGATGTAGACCAATCATGTTGGGAAAACTAACTTATGGGATTTATTTGTTTATTTTATTTATTTATTAAGCAATTTATATTAATTTATTTCTTACGTTAATGTATTTGTTTCAATAATGGACGGTTTGATACTAAATTTCCACAAATCATTTCCTACACAAGCTGGGGCGTTCATTAATTATATGATATGTCAATCGAAATTAATCGATTGGTAGACATTTACTACAAATGTCAAGACTCCTAGGTTAGTAAACTAAATTAAACAAATGCAGCTGATCTGTATGGTTGTTTATGGCCTGGTCAACCAGATATGAACCCCAATGATCAATAGACTAATACTCCCCTAGGTGATGCTAGTGTAATCACATGTCATGTATTGTAACAGTTAATTGTTGCTAATTCTTCTTCACCTTCAATTACACTTGTCAAAAGGGTATGGAACACAGTAATAATCGTAACCAATATATGACGGCTATATCAGGGGAAATTATTGAAATTCATTAGATAAGATTGAATTAGTATTTACCCTGTTGGGTGGCTCACTGCGTGTCCTAACCGGTATACCCCTAAACTACCTGCATTACTGGCAAGGAATGACTAGATTTAATTAATGGGTTATCGGGAAAAGAACACTTCCCTTATTGTTGACGAAGATCGTGGTGATGATGGGAGTTTGTAACTCACATAACCCTGCGTCTAGTGGAATATAATTGTGTAGCTACAAGCATTTTCCAAGCGAGACTTGTTGATGTTAAAATTAACGACGTTTGCCTCCTTCCCGGCTTGAGAGACGTATCTCTCTCGCTAGTTCCTATAATGTCCTTTTATTGACAATGGGTGGCAGACTTTAATTTTTTAGTAATTATATTCGTTCCAGTCATATAGAATACTTTTCCTTAATTCTAATGCATACACTGGTGTTTTAAGTGATTCACATTATTATTAGCTGGTAAATTTAATTGCGACGTGGCAGTAATATCTCGTTTTTCTCGAGAAAAATTCCACAGCAATCTCGTTTCTTTGAATGAATTTGTTAGTACAAAAACAGCAGCAATATTAACTGAATATTGTATTAAAGGTTTGTAAATGGTGTCGGTTCTTCTGATCTTCATCCTAAACCTTCAGAAGATGTATAAAGTAAATCTTCAGAAAACATTAATAAACATCCACATCCAACTAACTGTGGTGTGGCCAGATAATGAAGCGATACTGCAATTAAAATACAACTATAAGAGCAAAATGCTCTATGTCAGTAACAACTCTAAAGTAATTAGAGACTTATCATTTGGATACAAACTCTGATAGTCCCAACTAAGGAGAAATCAGCTGAAAATCTATCTAAAGGACTGACATTTAAGCAAATAACTAAAGCCGAGATGTGGTTCCATGGACTTCAGTGGATAGTCATTTACAAGTGGCCCGAACAAAAGTCACACGTCATAGTGACCAATGTCACTATTCTCACTGAGATCCCAAGCCTCACTTGACTTCAGTAATTGACTGTACTCAGTGCTCTGCTCTGAATAAAATACTCAGTGTAACCCAAAATGTGTTTGATTTCTTGCAGAAAGTAGGTATCAAGCACAAGTAGATAGATTATTAAGAGCACAAGGGGCTCCTAAGTACTGGGTCAAACATGCACAAGTGTAAATCTAGAGTGAGGACTATGAAACTTCTCAGCAAAAAATATAAGTGACTTAAATCTCTGGATTAACCAAGACAATCAGAACGTTCTGCATTGCGGGGGAAGATTGCAGCACACAGACGTTGATCTTGAAGTAAACAACCTCAGTTCCTCCCCCCGGAATCTTTAGATAAGTAGATTGCTTGTGCTTTACTTTCACGACCACTGCACACTCCATGGTGGGGTGCTGGCTTCCCTAAGGTTCCCAAACTGTTAAGTTAATTCTTAAATCCTGTCTGCCTGAGGTGCGATGCTCGATGTGTCCTTTCCCTGGACCTCCACCACATCCTAGGGACCGAGAACTGCACCTTCATTCTTTTGAGACCACTGTGGTAGACATCACAGGAGCTATTATCCTAACAGGCACCAGGGATAAAGTCCCAGTTAAGGCTTACATAAAGGCTGTTAAGGCCTTTTTACTTGTGCCACCACTCGAGGAGCTCACCTGGAAGTGACTCCCTAATGAATGTTGAATCATTCATCCAGGCCTTCCACAGATTTGCTGTATGTAGATCCTGCCCCCAAGTTGATGATACCCGATAACGGGTCCAGCTTGGTGGCTGGTGAAGCATGCCTATTGGAGGTCTGGCACCACCCACTTGTTCAGACTGCCCTGGACCAATGGCAGTGATACTAGCAATTTTACCACCCAGAGCACTGTGACACGGGTGTTCTACGAGAAGATAGTAGGGACAGTGAAACGCTGTCTAAGGGAAAAACTTTGCACTACCAGAAAATAGATCTCCATGAACTCCAAACCGTTGTCACAGAAATTAATTCCCGAGTCAATAACCGACCACTGACTTACCTCTCTGACGACAACTCACAACACGAGCCTGTTAGTCCATCTCTTCTGATGTATGGAGGATCTGTCACCCCTATTGCCTCCTTCACTGATGAAGAACGTAGAGATCCTTCAAACGTTGGGGAAAATGGTTTACCTCGGAGTTATAAACACCTGTCACAGGTAATCAGTCGGTCGAATGAATTTTGGACAAGGAAGAATTAAATGTTCTGCGTGAGTATCACAATGGGGCTAACAACCCCTATAACCGAATTCACTTACAACCATAGCGATGTTGTTCTAATGGACAGCAACAGCCGCACGTTCAGAGTGGCTTATAGCTTGTATTGTTTCTGTTCACCCACACAGCCAGGGTACCTTGACCATAGTAAAAGTAAAGTGCAAAGGCACCACTAGCCTCAAGACATTATAAAAGTTAGTACCACTGGAGTTGGCTGGAGAAGAAGTCACCAAGAGACCTCCAATACTGGACGTCCATCCTGTACATACTGCTGCACAGGAGTGCAAAGTAAAATTATAACAATATTTAAAAAATTCTGAAAAGGAGTAATGAAGTGTTCGACTAGTCCTAAACAGTGGGTTCCGATCCATTTTTTTTCCCTGGAATTATGTGGGAAATTTCCCACACAATATTTATTCATAGTTATTATATTTTACCTAACTAAATATACATCAGGAAAAGATAGTTTCTGTTGTTGTGTAGAACCATCAAAACAAAATTAAAGTTAAGTTTATCTTCAATTGGAAGAAATGTAAATAATTCCTCCACTCATTGTGGAGAAAATGTGACCGCCACGTCACAAACATGTAGAGTAAAGAGCGTATTTGTGTCTATACATAAATATTTAATTAATAGAGTCTGGTTACGGTTTTCAGCATAAATTAACAAAATAAATAAAAGCTGAAATCATTTTAAAGAAAGTAAAATTTAAAAACCTCTCCTCTGGGATTGTGATAAAATATATATGGGCAAGAGCGCTCCTTGACTGAGAAAGGAGACTCATCATATTACACTTAACCCAAACGGAACACACTCTAAGGGAATACCTAAGTAACAGAAGACAGCGAGTCACTGTGTGGGGTGAGGTCTCAGATTGGCGAGATGTCACCAGTGGGGTCTCGCAGAGTTCAGTCCTTGGACCCATACTGTTTCTTATATATATGTCAATGATTTCCCAGATGGTATAGAATCATTCCTCTCAATGTTTGCTTATGATGCAAAAATTATGAGGGAGATTAGACAATGGAAGACAGTATGAGACTACAAGATGACCTAGACAGACTGCATGAATGGTCCAACAAATGGCTACTAAAGTTCAACCCGAGTAAATGTAAGGTAATGAAACAAGGCCATGGAAACAGGAGGCCAGACACAGGATACAGAATGGGAGATGAAGTCCTTCATGAAACGGACAGAGAGAGAAGGATCTAAGAGTTGATATCACACCAACCCTGTCTCCTGAAGCCCACATCAAAAGAATAACATCTGCGGCGTATGCGAGGTTGGCTAACATCAGAACTGCCTTCAGGAACCTGTGTAAGGAATCATTCAGAATCTTGTACACCACATATGTAAGACCAGTCCTGGAGTATGCGGCCCCAGCATAGAGCCCGTTCCTTGTCAAGCACAAGGCAAAGCTTGAAAAAGTTCACAGATATGCCACTAGACTAGTCCCAGAACTAAGAGGCATGGGTTACGAGGAAAGGCTGAGAGAAATGCACCTCACGACATTTGTAAGACAGAAGAGTAAGGTGAGACATGATCACTACCTACAAAATTCTCAGAGGATTGACAGGGTAGATAAAGATAAACTCTTTAACACGGGTGGTATGCGAACAAGGGGACATAGGTGGAAACTGGGTACCCAAATGAGCCACAGGGACGTTAAAAAGAACTTTTTCAGTGTCAGAGTAGTTAACAAATGGAATTCATTAGGCAGTGATGTGGTGGAGGCTGACTCCATACAGAGTTTTAAATGTAGATAAGATAGAGCCCAGTAGGCTCAGGAATCTGTACACCAGTTGATTGACAGTTGAGAGGCGGGACCATAGAGCCAAAGCTCAAACCCCGCAAGCACAATTAGGTGAGTACACTTGATGCAGGGCTGGAGTTTTGAAGAGTATTAAGGTTCTATGGTACACTCCGCTGATTGACCTCTTCTACAATAAGGGAAGTGCCTTGTTCCATTTCTGATAAAGTTATAGGGAGTGGCCCGTCTTAGTTTACCAGCCTGATATGGTTATGTGGCATGATCAACCAGCTCCGATGGGTAAGTATTCCCGATAATAAATCACCCTATTTCGTGATTTAATAATTCAATAAATTTTCTATGCATTACTGCAATGTATATTGTAGGCAGGCTGGCGTCCAGACTGAGAGCAAGACCGTATAGCAAAGCAACGCTTTAAATCCAAATTCTTAACTTAATTAACAGATTTTTCTTATGATTAGTTATTTATGGTTTTAAATATAATAATTGTGTAAGGAGTCAGTTGTGCAGACTGATTCAGTCCACTACTTTTAATCAAATAAACTTATAATGTAATTAAATATATGATTAACCAAAATTTAATAATTATTCATATAAAATTAAACTTATTAAATATTGCTCTCATATGTAAATTCCCACAGTCCTTCCTTGGTGTCCATGGGAAGAGGTGGGTCTGACTAAAGGTGTCCATGGGAAGAGATGAGTCTGACTAAAGTGTCCATGGGAAGAGGTGGGTCTGACTAAAGTGTCCATGGGAAGAGGTGGGTCTGACTAAAGTGTCCATGGGAAGAGGTGGGTCTGACTAAAGGTGTCCATGGGAAGAGGTGGGTCTGACTAAAGTGTCCATGGGAAGAGGTGGGTCTGACTAAAGTGTCCATGGGAAGAGGTGGGTCTGACTAAAGTGTCCATGGGAAGAGGTGGGTCTGACTAAAGGTGTCCATGGGAAGAGGTGGGTCTGACTAAAGGTGTCCATGGGAAGAGGTGGGTCTGACTAAAGTGTCCATGGGAAGAGGTGGGTCTGACTAAAGTGTCCATGGGAAGAGGTGGGTCTGACTAAAGGTGTCCATGGGAAGAGGTGGGTCTGACTAAAGGTGTCCATGGGAAGAGGTGGGTCTGACTAAAGTGTCCATGGGAAGAGGTGGGTCTGACTAAAGTGTCCATGGGAAGAGGTGGGTCTGACTAAAGGTGTCCATGGGAAGAGGTGGGTCTGACTAAAGGTGCCCATGGGAAGAGGTGGGTCTGACTAAAGGTGTCCATGGGAAGAGGTGGGTCTGACTAAAGGTCCATGGGAAGAGGTGGGTCTGACTAAAGGTGTCCATGGGAAGAGGTGGGTCTGACTAAAGGTGTCCATGGGAAGGGGTGGGTCTGACTAAAGGTGTCCATGGGAAGAGGTGGGTCTGACTAAAGGTGTCCATGGGAAGAGGTGGGTCTGACTAAAGGTGTCCACGGGAAGAGGTGGGACTGATTAAAGGTCCATGGGAAGAGGTGGGTCTGACTAAAGGTGTCCACGGGAAGAGGTGGGTCTGACTAAAGGTCCATGGGAAGAGGTGGGTCTGACTAAAGGTGTCCATGGGAAGAGGTGGGTCTGACTAAAGTGTCCATGGGAAGAGGTGGGTCTGACTAAAGGTGTCAATGGGAAGAGATGGGTCTGACTAATGGTGTCCACGGGAAGAGGTGGGTCTGACTAAAGGTCCATGAGAAGAGGTGGGTCTGACTAAAGGTTCTGATACTCTAGCTTGCCAGAGTTAGTTGCAATTATTAATCTTATAAAAATGCAACATGTCTTTAGGGTTCCAAACTACTCCATACATACTGCTCTGTTTAACAATTCGTCCATCATATATTTAAGGCTCAGACACAACCAGATTAACCACTTGTGGTTACTGACCATCTTAACTCAAGGCTGCCTCTTATCTGCCCACCTCCCACCTTTCCCAACCTGCCTGTCAGCTAGCCTGCCTGCCATCCTGTCGGCCTACCTACCAGCCTGTCTGCCAGCTTACCTACTGTTCTGCCTACCATCCTACCAGCCTGTCTGTCGTTCTGGCAGCCTACCTACATGTCTGCCTGCCATCCTGTTTGCCGTTCTCCCATCCTGCCTATCGTCCTGCCAGCCTGCTAAATAGCCTGATATTAAGACAGACATTAAGCAGGTTAGCCTAATTTCCGTTCTGCCATCCTGGCTGCCAGTCTGCTAACTTGTCTGCCGTCCTGCCTGCCATCTTACCAGTCTGCCAGCTTCCCTGACCTCATGTCAGCCTGCCTGAGGGGAAATCTGGCTTTAGTTTAATACTGATAAAGTGTATAATTCTATAAATACAAATAATAATAATTCTAAGATAGCTCGAAGGACCAGAATGCGTTGATAAATGAGAGAACCAATGACTTATTGATCGCTATGATTATATGTAATAAATTCTAATATTCTATTCTGCAGAGACTAAATCTATACAATCTAGAACCAGCTTCCCATGACACATCTTGGGGGGTATTCTATGAGTTTAATCTCCTTGCAACATATATTATATGATAATAATAATGACAATATGTACACACATAGATAATGATAAAACTTGTAGTGCAAAAATACTACTGCACGATAAAGATTAATAAGTAATCAATGCAATATAGTATGTATTGACTCTCAATAATTAAAAGGTACTATCTTCAATGAAAACTGATTAAATCTCAGCTGTGACAGAGGGACGTAGGTGGAGTTCAGTCTCTACAACAGCCTGGAAACAGCTTGAGATAGTGATCCTTGGAACATTTGAGTACATGACAGTCACACGGTTTCTCAGTAGTTTTGCCCCAGGCTGCAATAATTAAATTCCATAATTTCCCCTCCAAATTACTATTCACAGACATATATACAATATCTAAATATTTGGAAGGGTAGAAACAGCACTTACATGGGGTTTATTTTATCGCCTGCAGCGTCACGACATTGCATCCATATTAATTATTATTAGAGCTTAAAATAATAATTCAAAAGGTAAAAATGTCTGCCGAACTGGTGTCCATGATTCTGGTAAGCTGCGTCCTCAATCTGAAGCCCGATGATGTACGGATGCTTGCTAGATTGCGGGATCAGTAAGGACCGCTTCAGAACACCGTACTGCAAGTTGATCAAAAATGGCGAGAGTCCCCTTCCCTCTCGGGACGCGCATGAACGATAGCTCTCAGTGGGGGCCCCGAGAATAAGTTATATTTAATTATATGAAGTTTAATAGGGAAGGAAGTGTTTATGACGAAAATTTACGTCATATATAAACGCATTATGTGGTAATATATTTTCTCGTAGTGCTACTCTGTTAATGTAGACTGCACAAATAAAACGACAATCCTTTGAAGGTGAAAATCATTTTAGATTATAATATTATTTACTGGAACAGCTATCAAGCTTGGTAAAGAAATTCCAGTAAACTGTTGTATACTAAATAAAGTAAACCTATTACTAAATAATTATCCTTGATAAAGGTAAGTAAATGGTTGGACTTCTATTACATCTATAGATATGTGGAAATTTATTCTCCGTGGGTGGCTGACGCAACACTGCCACAATTCTAGGAGAAATTACATGATGTTCCACATCCTAATGCAATGAATTCTGTGATACTAAACTACGGATTAGTAGTGTTAGTTAATTATTACGTTTAGTACAGGAAATACATCCCATTGTACTAAGGATTAGTAAATGAGTGTGAAGTGTGTGTATACAGGAAATACATCCTATTGTGTTAGGGATGATGTTGGAAATTTCCAACAGTTATTCTCATCCCTAATACAACAGGATGTATTTCCTGTTGTATTAGGTATGAGTATTATTTCCTGTAATAATCCTTAATACAACAGGATGTATTTCCTGTATTAAGAGTAATAACTGACTAACACTACTAATACGTAGTTTAGTATTGTAGAATTTACTGTATTAGGTTGTGGAACATCATGTAATTTCTTCTAGAATTGCGTCACCCACGCACGGGGGATAAAATTTCCACATACCTGTAGATCTAACACCAATGTAACCATTTACTTTCCTTTATTAGGAATAATAATTTAGTAATAGGTTTACTTTTAGTATACAATAGTTTACTGGAATTTCTTTACCCAGCTTAATCGCTGTTCCAGTAAATCATATCATAATCTAACATCATTTCCACCACGAAGCCGTATTGTTTTATTTGTGTCGCCTACATTAACTGACGTGCACTGTGAGAATTAAACATCACCACATAGAGAATTTATCTGAACCATCAAGAGTGTTCATAAACGCCCCCTTCCCTATTTAGCGTTAATAAATAAATGTAATTTATGCTCGAATCCTCACGGCGAGCTATTGCGCATGCGCGACTTTGGGGAAGGAGGAGAGAGAGGACTCTCGCCATTACCAACAAGAAGCGTGGTGTTATGGTGTTCCGTAAGCGGACCGAAAAATCTGTTCATCCAGCCGGCATCCGAACATCCTTCGATGCCAGATTGAGGACGCAGCTTACCAGAATCACGGACACCAGTTCGGCAGGCATTTTACCTTTTATTAATATTTATAGAGCTCTTAAATATGATTAATATAGGTAGCCATGTCCTCACGCTGCAGGAGTACCCAAAATTCCATGTAAGTGCAGTTCTTTCCCCTCCAAATATTTTGATATTAACTTATATGTGTGTAAATACTAGTTTGGGGTGGAAATTACGGAATTATCATTATTGCAGCAAGGTGCAACACTCCTGAGGAAGCGTGTGACCGCCATACCCTCACGTGTGCTAAGTAACACTATCTCAAACAGTTTCCAGCCTGGCGTACAGTGGATTGCATCTACGTCCCCTGTCACAGCTGAGACATAAACAGTTTTCATTGTAGATAGTACCTTATTATTCAGAGTCCATATACATATATCTATATATCTGATACTGCCATTTATGCATTATTAATTTTCGCATTGCAGTAGTATTTTGCATTACATATTTTACTCATTACCTATGTGTGTGCATATTATAATTATTATCATTATTGCATAATATATGTTACACATAGATTAATCTTATAGAATACCCCCCAAAAATGTGACATTGGAGACTGACTCTAGAATTATATAATTTACAGTCATTGCTTAATTAATAGAATTTATTTATATAATCATATATCTATAAGTCACGGATTTTCTTATTTAATTACTCATTCTGGTCCTTCGAGCTATCTTAGAATTTATCATTATTTTACATTTGAAATTATACATTTTATTAGTATTATACTGGAGCCAGATTTCCCCACAGATGAGAATAACTGCTGGAAATTTCCAACACTGCCTGCCGTTCTGTCGACCATCAAAGCCTGTTTACCCTCCTGCAAGTGTGCCTGCAGTCCTGCCATCCTGCTAGCCTGCCTGCCATCATACCAGCGTGTCTCACAGACTGATCGCCAATCTTTCAGCTTCCTGCCTGACGTCCTACCAGCCTGTATGCCTTCCTTTCAGCCTACCTGCTGTATTGCCTGCAATCCAGTCAACTTTCCTGCATCTTGTCAACCTTACTGCCGTCCTGTCAACCATCCTGTCAACCAGTCTTCCGACCTGCCAGCCTGTTGCCGTTCTTCCTTCTCTCCTGCCTGCCAGCTTACCTGCCGTACTACTAGCCTGCCTGCCGTCATGACACACTCCTTGCCATGATATCAGTGTGCCTCACAGCCTGTCAGCCAATCTGCCAGCCTTCCTGCCAATCTGCAGGACGTCCCGCCTGCCAGTTAATCTGCTGTCCTGCCAACCTGCCTCTCATCCTTCCCGCCTGAATCATGCCTCCCAGCCTGCTTGCAATCCTGCCTCCCAGACTCCATGCCATCCTGTCAACCTGCCTGCCATTTTGCAAACCTACCAGCCTGATTGTCATTCTGCTTTACCTCCTGCTTTTGGCCATTCTGCAAGCCTGTCTTCCTTCCTGATGGCCTGCCTTCCAGATCGCTTGCCTCTGTCTGCCTTTCTGTCTCCCTGCCTATTATCTTGCCTTCCTGTCAGCCTGCTTGCCTATTTTCTTGAATGTCGGGCTAGTTTACTGACTAACTTGCGTGGGGGCGACTGCTGGTGTGGGTGGAGTTGTACAATTTATTTAGATACTTCGTAATACAGGTGTTCACTTCTTTGTTTATCCATAGTTTACTGGGGCTTGCACCATACTCTGCAATTCTTTGTGCGCTGGGTGCAGTTTCTGCAGTGGGTGAGAGGTCTACGTTTGTATGAGTTCATCACACTTTTCTTGTATCAGTAGCGTCACTCACTGAGGCCATCCACACACACACACACACCCATGATTGATGGTGTCGTGTAGACGTCAGTAGTAAAGGTGGCGTCTCTGGTTTTGACGTATACGTCGAGGAGAGGGAATGCACAGTCGATACGAAGTTCATGAGTGAACTGAAGTACTGAGGACTCGGTAAAAATTGAAAGACTCATGGATCACATCCGCATGGAATGTAAAATGGGACAAATGGAAACATTTTACATTGCTCATGTGTATCATGTAAATGGAAATTTGAAACCAAAATGCTCCGTAATCCTAAATATCTAAGTTAATGAGTTTTTTCAGGGTGGTTAATCCAATACTATAATACATAGTTTGAAAGTGAAGAGGCTACAGGCATTATTGTGTTGAAGACTATACATTCTCATATATAATGTACGAGAATCGGAGACCTACAAGTGAGTTTATTGCTTAACGTTAATTATCATTTCATCAGGGAATTTCCATCAGCACACTGGGATTTGAATTTTAGATTATTAAGGTCTGCCCTAATTGCGCAATAAAGTTATGTAGATATACAAGTATGAACAAATCACTACCAGTGTTTGGTTGATGTTATACTATGTAGCCAGCATTTGAGTAAGAATATATAATTATGTTGACCAAACCACACACTAGAAATTGAAGGGACGACGACGTTTCGGTCCGGCCTGGACCATTTTCAAGTACATTCACTTCCTTTCCTACCATCATCCTCTTCAGAAAAATATTCTTGTTTCTCTTCCTCCGCGCTCTACGCATCAGCGACCCTCAGGTTCTTGATTCTGAAATTTCCTTTATCTACAAATCATTCTCTCGCCTAGGTTACCCGTTTTATTTTATCAACTGTGTCTATTCTCAAGCTAAACGAAATTTCTTTCATCCTAAACCTACTTCCGACACAATTAGCACTGCTCTGCCTTCCCTTCATTTCTGAACTCAAAACTCCTACTAATACCTTTCGTCCTCTTGACATAAAGCTCGTCTTTCGACAAACTAACACTCTTCGTAGCAATCTAGTTCACACTGCTCTTCCTGCTTCTAATGCTGCTGGTGTCTACTCTATTCGCTGTTCGTCTTGTCCTCTCCAATACTTTGGTGAAACTGGCCGAACACTGAATGACAGACAAAAGGAACACAAAAGAAGAGTTAAGTCCGCAGACACAAACAATGTTTTCTTCTGTCATGTTAGAGATCCTAATCATCCTATTCATTGGTCTTCCTCTAAAATAAACTTTCCTACCTCTACACTGACGCCGTCTTGTCGAATAGGCTCTGATACACAACCTAGTCCTGGCTTTGTTGCTGTTGACTCTTCCCTTTCACAGTATTTACTCAAATGGTCTACACTTTCTAACAAACGTGACCTAACATAATCCTACCCTTCCTTTTATCTTTGTTTTTTTTCTCTTACGATCCCTTTCTTATTCCTATTATTACACCTTCCGTACCTTTTGCCTTGCTCTTATCTTCCTCTAAGATTTCCATCTCCTCATTTCTCTCTTGCCTAATTAATGCCCATGCCCCCCGCGTCTCATCACAATCGACTTGATAATGGTCCAGGACGGACCGAAACGTCGTCGTCTCTTAAATTTCTAGTGAGTGATTTGGTCAACATTTTTCAGCCACGTTATTATGACTCATCATCTGAATATATAATTATACATCAATAAATGGATCCAGATAATATGTGCATGGAGATAGAGATGTTATACTCACCTGACAATCACTGTAACGTCAGATTACAGGCCGAAGGCACAACTTGAGGATTCCTGAGGTCCCTTTCTGCCTCTTTAACTCAAACTTCAAGACATAGTCAGTAATGATTATAAATTGTCAGGTGAAGAGCATTGTAGTTGTATAAGTTTATCAAGTTAATATTAGGGAGAGAGGTAAAGTGTTCAGTCAATCCCTCTTATTCCGACCCAATAACAGGGATTTAAGTATCCATATGATGCAGACGAAGGGCTGCTCGCTGCTCCAGCCCGTTCTCCCATACGTTTCTAACGTACTAAACTGATGTACCAAATTACCTGAAATTACCCTACACGAGGACCCACTAACAGAAAACAGAGTACGAACATTTTGCGAGCCGCTACGATTTATAGTGCTTCAGTTTTTGGCATAAGTAACTATGTCAAAAATCCGATGTAATTTTGGAGCAGCAAGCAACCCATTCCTTAACATTTTCTATGTTTACACATTTACCAGTGGTCATACTTATTAATAATTATCTTGATAACATAATTCTTTAGAGTTTGATGGAAACTTTAATGTGCATATAATTGTCATTATTGTGCAGCATTGAATTGTGTCAAATGTGGAAAGATAAGACTGTTTTAAATTTTAAATAATACAAATCGTGTTTGTCGTGATTCAATTGTTGACTCTATTTTATTAACTAGGCTATCGTTCTGGTGTTAAAATATCCACATTCAAGATATTGTATTGTGTTGATATTATTTAATGGTAAAGCTTACTCTACAGTTATTTCTCCCTGCCATGGGGAAAAATCTTTCCCTCATTAGAAACTTATAGAAAGAGTTTACAAGATTTTTGTCACTTATGCAGTTTCTCAAATTTTATTTTACAATAAAATTTTTATTACTTTATAAAAAACTGTGGAAATATTTTCATCTTATATTGTAACCAACTTATTAAATACTTGACCCTAAAACAATCATTTAACTTAAGGTAAAACGGGTAGTTAATTGTTGGAGTAGTTGCCCAGTAGTACATGTTCTACATCTACTACTTCTATAGACAAACTGACTTTTAACTCTGGGAGGCAGTAAAGTTGCTAGCTTTCTCACTCCGTGTAGCCAAGTATACTTTAACAGACACGTGTAGCTAAAATAACAGGTAACATAGCATGTATTATATATACCTAATAACAATGAAACATCTCCAGGTATGTAGTATATTGGCACCCACGAAAAACCCGTTACAAAGTATAATATTTCTGAAATCAGTGGTATACATCCGTCCCTTTAAACCACAGCTGGAAATGTAGCAGAATTGCACCTTCAGCTGGTGTATGAAATTTCATGACAACTCTCTGTCGATCATTAAATTAAAGCTATATGGACATGGGGCACCTCTGTTTAATTACTTTATAACTCTTAAGGTATGGTAACTATGCTTACAAACTGCTTATGATCTATTACACTAATCTCTGTGAATCACAAGAAAAACTACAACCTAATGCATGAAGCATATCAAGACATTAGCCTAGTTTCTTGATACGTTATTACATAGACATATAACAGGATTTGTATGTTATTCCAAATTAGGTACTAACATTTCAAAATGCTGCCATCACAAATAAGAATTAACTAATACATTCAATTCCCCATGTAAACTTAACACATTACATGCCTACTGGCCAATTTGCATATGCTGACTGTTTACTTAATCATAAACTTTCATTTGCATACTTAACATGCCTCATGTGCTTTTGTAAGTAATCTGTTCTCATCTGGTGTGCAATTTCACCTACGTTAATGAGCCTTTGTTATTTTAAATTATGAAGAACAGCCTTGTTCATAACATGATAACACATACCTTGACGAGTTGGATAAGTTGAGGGCAGAGTAGATGGAAACAGGTAGGCAGTTTTCCGGTCAGCAGGTGATGGATCAGCCGGTGATGAGTCACCAGATGATGGATCAGCAGGCGATGGGTCAGCAGGTGATGGATCAGCAGGTGATGGGTCAGCAGATGATGGGTCAGCAGGTGATAGGTCAGCAGATGATGGATCAGCAGGTGATGAGTCATCAGATGCTGAATCTATTAGTATTTGGTCAACTCGTGCTGAAGTAGTTGATGCTGTATCAGCAGGTGCCATGTTAGCAGGCAGATGGTCAGTAGATAACGTTTCAACCGGCAAGATATCAGCAAGCACCGTGCCAACAGGCAGAGTGTTAGTAGGAACCATGTCAACAGTCACCATGCCATTAGGTACTGTGCCATCAGGCACCATATTAACAAGCTCGGTGTCAGCAGGGGCCGGGAGAGCCAGAGTGTCAGCAGGAGCCTGGAGAGCCAGAGTATCAGCAGGGGCCGGGAGAGCCAGAGTGTCAGCAGGGGCCTGGAGAGCCAGAGTGTCAGCAGGGGCCTGGAGAGCCAGGGTGTCAGCAGGGACCGGGAGAGGCAGAGTATCAGCAGGGACCGGAAGAGGCAGGGTGTCAGCAGGTGGCGGGAGAGCCAGGGTGTGGACAAGAGACACCGTAGCAGCCATCACAATAAACAGCCGCAACACAGCAGAAGTCGTCACCAAACTCTGCCTCTTCCTCGCCCTGCTAATCCTGACTTTCTTGTTGTGTTGTTTCCTGTGGCCATTGTGGTGGTGTTGACTCATCTTTGGCTCTGGCCACAACTGCTGCTGCTGCTGTAGAGTACTTATAGATGTGCAGCTTCTTCCTGTGATGCTGCTGCTGTTCTCACTCACTGCTCTGTCGCCTGGTCTTGCTACAGCTGCTGTACTCATCAGATACTGCTGTTGCTCTTAACAATGTTTTCACTGTAAAAGAAAAAGAGATAAAATATTGCAATTAAAATCAAATTTGTATATCAATTGAAAATGCATAACGCATTAAAATGCAATAAGTTATGCATTTTATTAAAGTCTTTATTTCTGGGATAATTTGAACATTTCTTTGAATCAAGTTCCTCTTTGTACCATGACCATCCATAAATAGTAGAGTTTTGCATCATGATCACCCCAGCCTGTCTGGTGAGTACATCTTTGTGCCGTGACCATCCAAACCTGCTTGGCGAGTACATCCTTGCATCGTGGCCATCCAAACCTGCCTAGAGAGTACATCCTTGGATCATGACGATCCAAACCTGCCTAGCGAGTACAACCTTGGATCATGGCCATCCAAACCTGCATGGCGACTATGTTGTATCCAGATTTTTTTTTAATTAGTTAGTCTCTCTTCCATATTAGTCTCCGAATGCATGATAAAACTGATGAGTTAGCCAAAGCGTTTGCTCATAAAGAAGGAATTGATTACCATCTTGGACTGCCTTTGAGCAGCCTGAGGGCAGTAATATTCCGGGAACATAAAAAAAATCTTTTAGACTTGAGGCAAAGTGAAATTCACACCAGTTGCTCCATCTATCATTATTCTATTATGCAGGAAGAACCGCACGTCTATGGGTCATCCAATAAGGTAAGAAGACTTCTCGATGTTACCACTGATAGGCTTAGCTCGGCTACAAGTACCTCTGGGAGTTTGAAACATCTGCAGATGTAGATTTAACTAAATGTAAACTCTGTCAGCAGAACTACTCGCAATACTTTTCGTCATTATATAATGGAATGTGAAAAAATCGCGGAGTTCAGAGATAACACCTTCAATGGAGTCCAAGAAATGTCTAAGTACTTCATTCATAATGATGTACTGCCGGGAATCTTAGCGAAATATCCAAAATTTGTTTACTGTAGGGAAAGCATGCCCATGACTGTAAAACTGCCGCCCAGTTGGGTGGGTGTGGAGCAAGACTAGTAACTGTGTGACTCACCATAGATGTAGAGTGCCTTGTATAGTGACTGTTGTGAGCCTCTTGTTGAATCATTTGTGACATAAAATAGAGTATCGATATGAATATGTATTTATGTAAATGTCTGTATATGTATGCACATGTGTATAAAACATTAACAAATGTTTAACTAGCTTCAACAAATTGCCACTTGTTTAGTTAACGAACTATGGGGTTCAGTTCCTGAATCTTTTATTTATTTATTTATGTATTTATTTATTTATTTATAGTTATACAAGAAAGTACATTGGGGGTTAACAGAGAACATAGAGTTTAAGTTGAAATTACATTCTTGTAAAGTCACTAGCATGCATAGCGTTTCGGGCAAGTCCTTAAACTAACCTTAGAGCAATAGATCCTTAAACTAACAGATAATTTTTTAGAGAACTAACAGTAAAATTGACAAATAATGTTTAAAGGTACTTTACAGCTTTACTTTACAAGTACAGATGATTTTAAGTAGAATAATAACAGTAAAATTGAGAGAAAGAAAGTTACAGGTACATTGCAAGAATTTTTTACACAAAAGCAGATTAGAATAATACACAATAATAACAATACACAATAATGAACAAGGATTATTAGGTACAATTAGGAAAACATCTCAGGGTTATACATTGGTTCACTGAAGCACAATATGAGGATCATTACAAGAAATAATGCAGTAGAATATGTACTCAATACAATAACCCTGATATCAGATGATCTAAGATCACAATGGTAAAAAATATGCCTTAGGTACAAAGAATGGGGGATTGGGTAGCACTAGAAACAGAGCGACGATAAAGCTCTAAGTAGAAGACTATGAAGATGAAATTAGGTACTTTTTAGTTTTATTTTTGAATAAGGCAAAAGTTGGACAGCTTTTCAATTCATTAGGGAGTGAGTTCCATAGTCTAGGTCCCTATATTTGCATAGAGTGTTTACACAGATTTAGTTTGACTCTGGGGATATCAAAGATATATTTATGTCTGGTGTGGTGATTATGTGTTCTATAACATCTGTCCAGGAAGAGTTTCAGAACATGGTTTGCACTTAAAAAAAGGGTTTTATAAATGTAATTGACACAAGAGAATGTATGGAGTGAATTTATGTTTAGCTATTTAAACAGGGGAACTGTGTGTTGTCTGAAAGCTGAGTTTGTTATTATCCTGAGAGCAGATTTCTGCTGGGTGGTGATGGGCTTGAGATAGTTTGCAGAGGTTGATCCCCAAGCACAGATACCATAAGTAAGATAGGGATAGATAAGTGCATAATAGAGTGAGAGGAGAGCAGAGTAGGGTACATAATATCTAATCTTAGAGAATATACCAACAGTTTTAGAAACCTATTTAGTTATGTGTTGTATGTGGGTGCTGAAGATGAGTCTCTTGTCTAGGTATAGGCCAAGGAACTTTCCATCATTTTTATTGCTAATGTTTACATTATGTATCTGAACCTGAATTGCATTTGTTAATTTGCTTCCAAATAAGATGTAGTAGGTCTTTTTTATGTTTAGTGTGAGTTTCTTGGTTGACATACGTAAGTGGATTTTTTTAATTCATTGTTTACAACATTATTTAATAAGAGTGGGTTCAGGGTCAGAGTAAATGAGAGTAGTATCATCAGCAAACAAAACAGGTTTAAGCATGTTAGAGACATTAGGTAAATCATTGATGTATATAAGAAACAGGAAGGGTCCTTGGATGCTGCCTTGTGGCACCCCTACGGTTAGTGGTAGAGTAGGAGAGGTTATATCATTGATGGCTACATATTGGTGTCTGTCACTAAGATAGGATCGGATATAGTTCAGGGCAAGGCCACGGATTCCATAATGGTGAAGTTTAAGTAAGAGGTAGTTATGGTAAACAGTATCAATAGCCTTTCTCAGGTCAATGAAGAGTCCAATCGGAAACTCACTTTTATCAAAGGCTGAGTAGATCAAGTCAAGCAGATTAACAATTGCATCATTGGTACTCTATTGGGAGCGGAAGCCAAACTGACAGGGACTTAGTGTATTGAATTTTACGAGTTAGGAGTAGAGCTGTTTGTAAATACTTTTTCAAATATTTTGGATAATAAAGGTACATTTGATATGGGTCTGTAATTTTTTATGTCTACCGTGTTACCTCCTTTATGAACTGGCGTTACTCTTGTTTTTTTAAGGATGTCAGGGAAGGTATGATACTCTAGAGATATATTGAACAGCTAAGTTATGGGTGGTGCAAGGGCATGAGAGGCACTCTTGTATACCACCGATGGTATTTCACTAATGTTCCCAGCTTTGTTTTTAGTGAGTGAATAATGGACACAACATCTGAAGGACTGATCGGTGAGAAGAGAAGAGAGTTTGGATAGCTGCCTGAAATATTTGTGGTAACATGTGTCTGGGTCTGTGGGATTTTTTGGGCAAGGTTAGCACCAATCTATGAAAAGAAGCTATTAAATTAATTTGTTATTTCAAGGTCTGTTGCATATGTATAATATCCTTCAAGATTTTTATCTTGTTATGTGGATTTTGTTTAGCTCCTGGAATGTTAGAGATGGCTCTCCATGTGCTTTTCATGTTTCCTTTTGCTTCTTTGAATCTATTCTCATAATAGGAACGCTTTGCTCTTCTTATTATACTGGTAAGCACTGACGAGTACCTCTCCAAGATGTGCTAGACAGACTGAACGAATGGTCCAACAAATAGCTGTTAAAGTTCAACCCGAGTAAATGCAAAGTAATGAAACTAAGCGGTGGAAACAGGAGGCCAGACACAGGATACAGAATAGGAGATGAAGTAGTTAATGAAAGGGATAGAGAGAAAGATCTTGGAGTTGATATCACACCAAACCTGTCTCCTGAAGCCCACATAAAAAGAATTACGTATGCGGCAAATGCGAGGCTGGCTAACATCATAACAGCCTTCAGGAACCTGTGTAAGGAATCATTCAGAATCTTGTATACCACATATGTAAGACCAAACCTGGAATATGCGGCCCCAGCATGGAGCCCGTACCTTGTCGAGCACAAGACGAAGCTGGAAAAGGTTCAAAGCTATGCCAATAAACTAGTCCCAGAATTAAAAGGCATGAGTTACGAGGAAAGGCTGCGGGAAATGCACCTTACGACACTGGAAGACAGAAGAGTAAGGGGGGACATGATCACAACCTACAAAATCCTCAGGGGAATCGACCGGGTGGACAGGGATGAACTATTCAACACTGGAGGGACTCACTCTCTCTCTCTCTCTCTCTCTCTCTCTCTCTCTCTCTCTCTCTCTCTCTCTCTCTCTCTCTCTCTCTCTCTCTCTCTCTCTCTCTCTCTCTCTCTCTCTCTCTCTCTCTCTCTCTCTCTCTCTCTCTCTCTCTCTCTCTCTCTCTCTCTCTCTCTCTCTCTCTCTCTCTCACCCCCTCACCCACTCCTCCTTTGCTGCCCCTCTTCTACTCCCACCAAGTCCCCCTTTCCCCCACTGTCCTCCCTCCTCCTTCATCCCATACCCTCCCTGTCCCCCCCTTCACTTGACCCCCCACCCCTCACTCCAGTATCCTCTGAGACCCTGTTACCCACCCCATAAATTTTCACGCCCATGGAACAGCTTCCCCCATCAGCAGAACGCTCATCAAGAAGGGAACATGAGAAGGGACAGAAGAAAGTTAGTCTCAAGGCAACATACACTAATATAGATGGGATTATAAATAAAACAAATGAACTTGAAGAATGGGTTCATGAAGAAAACCAAGACATAATAGCACTCACAGAAACAAAGCTAACGATAACCATAACAAATGCAAAGTTTCTACAGGACTACTGTGTTGTGAGGAAAGAGGGAGAAGGAAGAGGAGGTGGTGGTGTAGCTCTGCTGGTAAAAAAAGGCTGGGATTTTGAGAAGATAGTTATTCAGGGCTGTGAAGGTTTCAGTGACTACATAACAGGTTCCTTTGCAACTGCAGGACAAAACCTTATAGTCGCAGCCATATATAATCCACCACCAAATGACAGAAGTCCCAGACAGGAATATGACAGAAACAACATGGCCACCATTAACATAGTAGAAAGAACAGTGTCTCTCACAATGTCGTTGTTAAAGATTCGCTATCCGGAACAAATAGTTCCTCTCCCATAGCATATCTATCACTAGTACGAATGGATCTGGACTACTAATCATGGGGACTTCAACCACGTGAAGATAGATTGGGAGAACAGAGATCAGCATGGAGGACCAGATACATGGAGAGCTAAGCTGCTGGACGTAGCAACAAGAAACTTTCTAAGTCAACACATCAAGGGGACCGACAAGAATGACAGAAGAGGATGAACCTGCTATGCTTGTTATGATATTTACCCTCAATAAGTGGGATATAAAGGAAGTTCATATGGAAGCCCCCTTGGGAATGAGTGATCACAGTGTATTGATCTTTGAGCACTTGGTAGAACTAGGACTTATCTCCCCCCAAAAAGAACTAGAAAACAAAAGGCTGGCGTACCGAAAGGAGAATTATGCAGGGATGAGAAGTTTCCAAAGGGATATACCATGGGACACAGACCTCAGAGCTATGTCTGTACATGACATGATGGACTATGTCACCCAAAAGTGCCGGAGGCAGTAAACAGGTTCATCCTGGCCCAAAGGGAAAAATCCGAAAAGCAAAAGAAGAATCCTTGGTTTAACAGGGCATGTATGGGAGCAAAGGAACTGAACAAAAGGGCGTTTAGGAACTTCCGAAATAACAGAACACCAGAAAGCTGAGAGATATACCAGAGAACCTGGAATGAGTATGTCAGGGTGAGAAGGGAAGCAGAGAAAAATTATGAAAATGATATAGCAAGCAAAGCCAAGATCGATCCAAAGCTACTCCACAGTAACAACAGGAGGAAAACAACAGTGATAGAACAGGTAATGAAACTTAGAACAGGCGAGGACAGGTATACAGAGAATGACAAAGAGGTGTGTGAAGAACTCAACAAGAGGGTTCCAGGAGGTCTTCACAATAGAACTTGGTGAGGTCACTGCGCTAGGAGAGGGGGCAGTAAACCAGGCGGCCTATGAAGGGTTCGAATTTACGAGAGATGAGGTCAAGAGACACCTGTTGGATCTGGATGTGAGAAAGGCTGTTGGTCCAGACGGGATCTCACCATGGGTATTGAAAGAGAGTGCAGAGGCACTCTGTTTGCCACTCTCAATAGTGAATAGTAGGCCACTGGAGACGGGAGACCTACCAGAAATATGGAAGGCGGCTAATGTGGTCCCAATATACAAAAAGGGTGACAGACAAGAGGCACTGAACTACAGGCCAGTGTCCTTAACTTGGATACCATGCAAAGTGATGGAGTGGATCGTGAGAAAAAATCTAGTAACACATGTGAAGAGAAGGGACTTCGTGACAAATTGCAAACGTGGGATCAGGGAGGGTAAATCTTACCTTTCTGGCTTAATAGAATTATACAATCAGGTAACAAAGATTAAACAAGAAAGAGAAGACTGGGCGGACTGCATTTTTTTGGACTGTCGGAAAGCCTTTGACACAGTCCCCCATAAGAGACTGGTACATAAGCTGAAGAGATAGGCAGGAGTAACTGGTAAAGTGCTCCAGTGGATAAGGGAATACCTAAGCAATAGGAAGCAAAGAGTTACAGTGAGGGGTGAGACCTCCGATTGGCGTGACGTCACCAGTATAGTCTAATAGGGCTCTGTACTCGGTCCTATCCTGTTTCTGATATACGTAAAGGATCTCCCAGAGGGTAGAGACTCATTCCTCTCAATGTTTGCTGATGACGCCAAAATTATGAGAAGGATTAAGACAGAAGAGGTCTGCTTGAGGCTTCAAGAAGACCTAGACAAACTAAAAAAATGGTCGAACAAATGGTTGTTAGAAGTTAACCCAAGCAAATGTAATGTAATGAAGATAGGTGTAGGGAGCTGGAGGCCAGTCTCATAGACTGTGGGTTGGTTGGTGTTGTCGTCGTTGATCCTTCTCTACGGACAACCCAACCCACAACTCGGTAGAGTGCTTACACTTCACTAGGAGATCACACTAGGCGCTTCTGGCTCTTGGAGAGGGGCTCCACGTCACACGTTTAGGGGATGCGGCTCCAACACTCAGCCTCGTTGTCACGTGCACACACCCACTCGAGCCGCAGTGACTCCCCACTTTCTCCTTAGGTGATATAATCTCCTCAATCCCCTATGACTTACTAGTATTACCTCCTACCCTGTCCACAGCAGTGGTTCTTGGTTCTTTCTCTCTCTCTCTCTCTCCTTCTTTACTACCTCCTGGGAAGCCTCACTAGGACAAGGGCAAACACCAGCAAATTGTGACACATTTACTGGACAAAGCACATACACGATACATACACACATATAAGAATAATGAATCCTATACTCTATAATATCACAATCAGGTTGCACTCCAATACCATCAGAACTCTATTATCAGCTTATCAAGGGGTATCCTATCTCCTGGTTCGCCACCTGATACTATTAACCTCCTCAAGTTGGTCAAGCCTACATACACTGTTGCACTATCAGCAAGATAATGTATATATAGAAAATCAGCATTTGAATGCAATAACATATACCAGTATAAATGTTCATTGATACTTCAGTATAAAAAACTCCTTGACATAAGAATGCCAACAGTCACTCACCTCTCACTGCGTCTTGCACGCTAATGACAACCAAACACTATCAACTCCCTACTAGTAATCCACCAGAACTTCCCCTTCCACCTCTGGAAGTTCACAACCCTAATATCCTTAGGTTCTTCCGGGCTTCACTACCAGGATCCTCTGCAGCTCCTCCAGGCTGCTATCATGAAGTTTCCTTGTGCAACTACGGTGCTTCACCCTTCTGTTAGGTTCTTCCACAGCTCTCTTGGCTGCTACACCACCTCTACAGAAGCACGTGACACTCCTCTTCACTGCTGCTTCTCCTCACAGCTAGAGGTCCTCTGCTCCACTACCTTGGAGTCTCATCAGCTACATCATCTGCTGGCTTCGAAGTTCTCAGCAACTTCTTCCCCAAAGACAAACCACAGATTAACTGATCGAGGGCGCTTTCCCTCTGACGGCGTCTGGTCAGGGCGCTCCACACGGCCCACAATAATGCCTCCGGGCGGCTTAATATTCACTAATTATCGTCCACGACTTGAGACCACACGTCCCCAGCTCGATTCCACAGCTGGCACGTCTGCACACTTCTCTTCTCTTAGAGATATATCACTAGGGGTTCCCTTCTGACGGGAGCTCAACGGAGCGCGGCTTCCCCCTGCGATGTCTGGCACTCAAGTGAGGTCAAGGTCCTCCAGAAGCGAGCCTCACGCCTCCAGCAAAATGTCCACATCTCCTAGCCCGTCATTTATCTATTTTCTTCTGCATTGCCCATAATCTCAAACTGTTACACATATCCAACCAACTATTTTACATATGCGTTATCACCTCAATACTTGCTAGACCTTCTAGTTAGGTCAGGCTTGACGAATAACTCTCAAGGAGGGAGACTCTTTTCTCCTGCAGGCTGAGATCATAACACTCCCCTCCCCTTATTTTTGAGAGTTATTCCAGTGGCAAAGCTCGGGATAATACATCCGCCACCACACTGTCTCGTTCTTCACCCCATATACTCTCTTAGGAGTCTACAGTTAATTCGTTGCACCTTGCAACATCTGGCTCACAACTCTCCAGAAACACGATCTTCTCATAAACGATTTGACCTCTCTGACACCTCTTAGCTAGGCTGTCCTCCTTGGACGCCTGCACTCCATCGGTCCACTCTACTTACTGTCTCCACCCTCCGTTTCCTCGTCTTCTTCTCTTCACGTCCAGAGTCAGACATCTACTGTCTGTACCTCCTCTGTCGTCTTCATACTTCCATCTACTGCCATTATACTTTCGCCTCCTGTCATCATACTTCACTCCCTCGTCTTCACCAACTATCCTCCCTTTCGTCTCCTCATTTGTCCAAGACATCGTCTTGTTTGACCTCCATCGAGTCCTCGGCTTTCTTCTATTCCTCCATGCTTGTATCATCATCCTCTTCCCACACTTTTCACTTCTATACAACTCCATTTCTTCTCCTTCGACTCTTCTTCGTTCCCTAAAAGTTTCTTCGGGCACTGTACTACATCCAACAGCATTCGACCGTACGCGTCGTCTTGCCTCTCCCAGAGTGCTCGTAAGCATCTCCCCACACATACCGTCTCTTCTCCTCTCATTTTCTCGGCTATCACTCTTCACCATCTCTCCTCCTCGTTTTCTGTGAAACATGCCAACTCTTGACATCTCAAACAACTTAACTCCACTATCCATATGCCTCTGTGCTCGTGGACAATTTGACGCTCTACTCTCGTCCTCAGTCTGTCCACATCTTTCCTCATTCCTACTCAGCACAGTTGCATTCACCTTCCGACCCTTAATTTCAGCAGTCTGGGCTCTACTCAGGTCCGCTCTCTTCACATGATTCTTCTTCGGCTGGGTCATCCTCACTTTTGACCTCACCAAGACTCCATTTGCCTGGGCTGGCCCTTCATCAAACAGCCATGCTATATCTACATCGATATCTTCCACTGGTTGAATCGACACTGTATCATCTTCTCCAGCGTCTTCCTTGTCGGCCACCTCTGTCTTCATCACTACCGAGACAGGGTTTTCAATGGCTTGGCGGTCTCCTGACTCATCTCCTCGGATGTCAGTCAGGTTCACACTCTCAGGTGTCCCACCCGTGCAGTGGCCTTCTGGGCACTCCTCTGGCACAGTCTCCGCTACGACTCTCGGCAACACCTTTGTCCCGCACAAGTCATTCCCCAGGATCACTTGGACTCCTGGAACAGGTATGTCGGGGCACACTCCCAACATCACCTCCGCCGACACATATTCCGACCTTAGCTGGACAGTACATACGGGCATGTCACTCTCAGACAATAACCCATATACTCTCATCTTACTCCTGCCAGCTAACCGTCGATCATTCCCAATCAGGCTTCTCGCAATCAAGCTCTGATTAGCTCCGGTATCTCTTAAGATACCAACTTCTACCTCAGGTTGGCCTCCTACACTGATCCAACCTTTGCTCATGAACGGCCTATACCTCTCGTTCACTAAGTTCACTTTCTGTGGTTTGTCTCGGAACACATTAGTATATTTACCTCGGGGGTCACACATGGCCAGGGTCACAACTCTCTTGCCCTGCCGACAATCTCGCATCACGTGACCCAATCCGTTACATTGGTAACATCTCATCTGTGAAAAATCTCTCCTATAAGAACCAGAGTGGCTCTGACTTTGTCCACTCGCATGAGAGTTCCTCGGGCCAGACGTACTACTCGTACTCTGTGGAGCTTTACTGGACTCTTGATTTCCCAGATAACGATTAGTTTCTCGTTTGGCTCCTCCATCCTCACTTTCAGACGAAGTGCGCGACCTACTCTTCTGAGTTTTTGGGTACTTACTTTTATCTGCCCATTTATCAAAATTTTTCTCACCCCAGACTCCTCTGGGTCTTTCATAATTTCTTCCTCCCCAGACTCCATTGGATCTGCTATTGCTGCATCTCGCATCACTTCTCACTCTGTTCTCCCTCAAGCTATTGTATGCTTCAGTAATCATATCCGCCCTATCTGCGGCATCTTTCACCTCCTTTATCCCTGCTTCTTGGATCTTGAACCTTGTTTCGGGATGCATCATCTCCAAGAACTTCTCCATGACCATCAGTTGCTTCAGGTCAGCGTAAGATCCAACTCCAGCAGCCTCAATCCATTTCTGGAATCGTCTTTCCAGATCTCTTGCTGTCTCAGCAAACGTACACGCTCCAACTTTGATCATTTCTCTGAAGCGCTTCCTATAAGCTTCTGGGGTTAACTGAAACGAGCGCAATATGCTGCTCTTTACTGTGGCGTAATCCTGGCACTCTTCCAGTGACAATTGGGTGTATGCCTCCCTGGCTGCACCGGTCAATCTTAACTGGACCAGCTGGGCCCATTCCTCCTGTGGCCACTCCTTGATACTGGCTACCTTCTCAAAATGCTCGAAGAAGCTCTCTGCCTCTTCGGGCACAAACAAGGGAATGTCCTTCTCCCTAACCCTAACATCTGGTGGGTGTGATACCTGGGTGGTGCTCTCTGGCAACCCATGTTCAATCCTTTGCTCAGCCAAGGTTCTGTTCGCTTCTATCTGCATTTGTTTTGTTCTCTCTTTTTCTTTTTCGACCTCTAGTCTTGCTTTCTCTTTTTCTTTCTCTTGTTCCAACTCCAGTTCCCTTACTCTGGTTTTCTCTTTTTCTACTTCCAACCTGGTTTTCTCTTTTTCTACTTCCAGCCTGGTTTTCTCTTTTTCTACTTCCAGCCTGGTTTTCTCTTTTTCCTTCTCGGCTTCATTTTTCATCTGGAGTTCTAATTTCATCTTTTCCAGCTGGAACTGTCTCTCCTCACGCTGCATCTGGAGCTCTAACTGGAATCTCTCCAAGCTCCTATTCCGGCTACTCCTGCTACTGCGGCTACTCTTGCTGCTCCTACTCGATCCCTGGGATCTCACGTCATCCTGCCCATCATCCTCCTTTCTACTTTCAGCTCCTTCCTGGGCTCCTTGTTCTGCCGCTTCACTTCTGGCTCTCAACTGCCTCAGGATCTCATCCTTCATCCCAGCTACTTTAGATGCTTTCAACCTGATGCCACATTTTTCTGCTATTTGTTTCAATTGATCCCTCGTGCAACCTTCTAAATCCTCAGGCTTGCCTGACTCCACAAACGCTTGCACCTTATCCATCTTTGTCCTGTGAGTCTTCCCAAGAGAGAATATACACCTGCGTTCACACAGTTTATCTATTTCAGCAAGGGTGTACAAATCCACTCTTGGACAGGGTGTGGGTGTGTCAGTTCACTCTCCCGGACAGGCCCCCAATTTCTCATAGACTGTGGGTTGGTTGGTGTTGTCGTCGTTGATCCTTCTCTACGGACAACCCAACCCACAACTCGGTAGAGTGCTTACACTTCACTAGGAGATCACACTAGGCGCTTCTGGCTCTTGGAGAGGGGCTCCACGTCACACGTTTAGGGGATGCGGCTCCAACACTCAGCCTCGTTGTCACGTGCACACACCCACTCGAGCCGCAGTGACTCCCCACTTTCTCCTTAGGTGATATAATCTCCTCAATCCCCTATGACTTACTAGTATTACCTCCTACCCTGTCCACAGCAGTGGTTCTTGGTTCTTTCTCTCTCTCTCTCTCTCCTTCTTTACTACCTCCTGGGAAGCCTCACTAGGACAAGGGCAAACACCAGCAAATTGTGACACATTTACTGGACAAAGCACATACACGATACATACACACATATAATAATAATGAATCCTATACTCTATAATATCACAATCAGGTTGCACTCCAATACCATCAGAACTCTATTATCAGCTTATCAAGGGGTATCCTATCTCCTGGTTCGCCACCTGATACTATTAACCTCCTCAAGTTGGTCAAGCCTACATACACTGTTGCACTATCAGCAAGATAATGTATATATAGAAAATCAGCATTTGAATGCAATAACATATACCAGTATAAATGTTCATTGATACTTCAGTATAAAAAACTCCTTGACATAAGAATGCCAACAGTCACTCACCTCTCACTGCGTCTTGCACGCTAATGACAACCAAACACTATCAACTCCCTACTAGTAATCCACCAGAACTTCCCCTTCCACCTCTGGAAGTTCACAACCCTAATATCCTTAGGTTCTTCCGGGCTTCACTACCAGGATCCTCTGCAGCTCCTCCAGGCTGCTATCATGAAGTTTCCTTGTGCAACTACGGTGCTTCACCCTTCTGTTAGGTTCTTCCACAGCTCTCTTGGCTGCTACACCACCTCTACAGAAGCACGTGACACTCCTCTTCACTGCTGCTTCTCCTCACAGCTAGAGGTCCTCTGCTCCACTACCTTGGAGTCTCATCAGCTACATCATCTGCTGGCTTCGAAGTTCTCAGCAACTTCTTCCCCAAAGACAAACCACAGATTAACTGATCGAGGGCGCTTTCCCTCTGACGGCGTCTGGTCAGGGCGCTCCACACGGCCCACAATAATGCCTCCGGGCGGCTTAATATTCACTAATTATCGTCCACGACTTGAGACCACACGTCCCCAGCTCGATTCCACAGCTGGCACGTCTGCACACTTCTCTTCTCTTAGAGATATATCACTAGGGGTTCCCTTCTGACGGGAGCTCAACGGAGCGCGGCTTCCCCCTGCGATGTCTGGCACTCAAGTGAGGTCAAGGTCCTCCAGAAGCGAGCCTCACGCCTCCAGCAAAATGTCCACATCTCCTAGCCCGTCATTTATCTATTTTCTTCTGCATTGCCCATAATCTCAAACTGTTACACATATCCAACCAACTATTTTACATATGCGTTATCACCTCAATACTTGCTAGACCTTCTAGTTAGGTCAGGCTTGACGAATAACTCTCAAGGAGGGAGACTCTTTTCTCCTGCAGGCTGAGATCATAACACCAGTTACAAGGTATCATTTGGGAGATGTAATTCTTGAAAAGTCAGAGAGAGAGAAAGACCTGGGGGTTGATATCACGCCAGACCTGTCCCCTGAAGCCCATATCAAGAGGATAACATCAGCAGCATATGTCAGGTTGGCTAACATAAGAACGGCATTTAGACACTTGTGCAAGGAATCATTCAGAATTTTGTATACCACCTATGTCAGACCAATCCTGGAGTATGCAGCCCCAGCATGGAGTCGGTATTTTGTCAAGAATAAGACTAAACTGGAAAAAGTTCAAAGGTTTGCCGCCAGACTAGTACCCCGACTGAGAGGTATGAGCTACGAGGAGAGACTACGAGAATTAAACCTCACATTGCTAGAAGACAGAAGAGTTAGGGGGGATATGATCACCACATTCAAGATTCTCAGAGGAATTGACAGGGTAAATAAAGACAGGTTATTTAACACAAGGGGTACACGCACTAGGGGACACAGGTGGAAACTGAGTGCCCAAATGAGCCATAGAGACGTTAGAAAGAATTTTTTTCGTGTCAGAGTGGATGACAAATGGAATGCATTAGGCAGTGATGTGGTGGAGGCTGACTCCATACACAGTTTCAAGTGTAGATATGATAGAGCCCAATAGGCACAGGAACCTGTACACCTGTTGAGAGGCAGGACCAAAGAGCCAGACCTTAACTCCAACAAGCACAAACAGGTGAGTACAAATAGATCAGTACACATACACACCTAGATGTACTCAGATATGCTCACCTGGTTGTACTCACCTAGATGCACTCATCTAATTGTACTCACCAAATTGTACCAACTTAATTAGCTGTATTCACCTAGCTCTACTCACCTAACTGTACTCACCTAACTATATACTCATTTAACTGTACTCACCTAACTGTTGTTACGGTGCCCTCTCCTATTTCTTTCGTTTGCCGGCTTAAAGAGTCATATCAGCTCTCCCTACTGATTCTCTGAGGTTCAGGGAGTCTAATGATATATGTGGCGACCAGACCGGCTGCCAGTTTAGGGAAGGAAGTTATATTATAAGTTGTAAATAATGAGAAATTGGCGCCCCGATATAAAATGAAACAGTATCCCCTATGGCAGATATGACCTTTTGGAAGGGACATTAGCCGATCGCGGATTGGTCAATTTAGGTCGCGGGCGACAAATCAGGGCCCGCCATGACGTCACCGAGTGCCCCGGGCGGCGCCAACGTGAGAGTGGTTCTGACCTTGGAAGCGACAGGACGCGCCTCGGTCTGCTCTCAAGGATTGGAGGCTCTGCAAGCCTTGTTCAGTGGATTGAGCTGGCCATCGCAGCCCATCATAGTTATTGGAGACCCTGCGCTTCTGGGAAGCAAAAGAGGAACCAAGTTCATTGAGCAGAGAAGTGCCAAACTTGGAAAATAGTCGGCGACGACGCTGGGCGGCGCCGCTGGCTGGACGTTGAGGTCTGGAAGATGGGCGGGCAGGCCTAGCTGTGACTGGGGTCACATCCACTGAGAATCTTGGAAGGACGACACCGTGCCTAGGACAAGGAGCACCGCCTTGTGGGAGAGGCGAGTGTGGGGAAAAATAGTGATTAGCTCAGCGCCCATCGATGAACCAGGATTGGGGCAGCTGAATCTCACGGATTGGAATGGCGACGACGCGAAGGCTCCACGACACCTGAGGACCTGTGGAACGTCCTGGATCGTCAAGGATCGACCCAAGGAAGCGTGGGAACCTCACACCATCGAGGGACAGGCGTCGTGAGCCAGGAATGTAAGGTAGATCATTTTCCCTCCCATTACCCGAGTATGAGTAGGCTAGTTAGGCCACAATATTTACTTGTGTATGTGGCAGCAAGACTTTATTACTTTAATAGTAGAATAGACTGCGAGGCAGCTTGAGTCCAGGTCTGTCAGAGAGGACAGTGTGTATGGATGGCAGGACAGTGAAGAAGAGGCGCCGACGTGGTGAAGAGGCCCTCCTGTGAGAGTGTGAGACTCCTGTCTTCCTGCCCAGTTGAAGGAGTGTTGGAGGTCGTGGAAGAAGAGGCTGACGATCTCCAGACTCATTATCCATATTTCCATATTCATGTATTACTTGTGATTGTGTGTGTGTGTTCATGTAATTTGCATCAGTAAATCCACACATTTTATTACTGTGTTTGAGTGTGCCTCCATTTATGATATTTCTCTATGAGCATACATTTCTGGCTACAAACAATATATAATACACCCACTGAACTGCATTGCTGGGGTGCAGATATAATAACCCAGCTGGCGACCTTGCTAAGAGGAAGATAGAGAAGACAGGCGGGAAAGGAATTCCTGCAACCTTTTTTGTCTGGCAGGCAAGACTCAGGGAGGTTATGGTTATAGGTAAGCCTGAGTCTTCCTTCACTCCCCCACGGGTCTAGGCCGGAACTGTTAACAGCAGTTTCCCCGTGTTCGACTGAAGGGCTACCAGGGTGAATCAGTGGCACCCCTTTGTGGTGGAAGCAAAGACCTGCGGAGGTGGGCATTGTTGGTCCTCTCTTGTGTGACCAAGGAGACTCCGGTGAATCCAGGGAGTCGGAGGGGCTGAGTATTTGGGCCTTTGAGCCCCTAGCAGCCGAGTGTTAGCAGAGCCCCGGACCACCCACCCCCACGTGACACTGTATACTCACCTAACAGTACTCACCTACCAATACTACTCTACTTCACTTCACTTGAAGTATTCACCTAGTTGAACTAAGCTAGATGTTTTCACCTACTTTTAATTCGCTAGATGTTTTCACCTACTTTTACTTCTCTAGTGGTTCTCACCTACTTGCAATTACTCCTCCATAGCGTGTGTAATTATATTCACCCACATGTATTCACCTAGTAGTGCTCAAGTTGTACTAACCTACATGTACTCCGACTAGTTGTAGTCATGTAGTTGTATTCACCTAGCTGTACTCCCTTAGTTACACTCATATAATTTTATTAACCTAGTTCTACTCACCTACTTGCACTCTCCCAGTTGCAGTCATGTAGTTGTACTCACCAATTGGTGCTTAACATAAAAAACCGTATTATTAAATATATAAGTTAGTAAATAGTGTTATTATTTTTATTTATAAATGTTTTGTACACCAAAGTAAATATTTTTAACACCTTTCACTCAACTCAGACACAACATTTATAATTAATATTATTGTATGTTGCAAAATGATATAAAAATTAATATTTGTATATGATTTTTTTAATATATAAAGGGAACAAATCGTGATATATAAGTCAATATAATCTACATCAAAAGAAGTAATAATCTAATATATCTTCGTGAAACTAATTTTTTTAGGATTGTTTCCTACAACTATGAAACAACATTCAAAATGTATATTTGTAATGTACTTGAATTTGACGTTTAAACATGAAAAAAATGATTTTTGTAACATATAAAGGAGAAACTAATATTAGAAAAGATAGCATTTGCCAAATTATATAAAGAAATCCTTTTGACAATCTTGGATTAAAGGTTGCTCATATGCCTGTTGACCCATAGTTGAAACGTTTCTTTCCCACACCCCCTCGGTAACATTAGTGGAGGTTGCAGCAACATTTTGTGTTTGTTGTGTGTGGACCTGGTATGGTGAGGACCGTGATGCTGGTGGTGGTGTGGACCTGGTATGGTGAGGACCGTGATGCTGGTGGTGTGGACCTGGTATGGTGAGGACCGTGATGCTGGTGGTGGTGTGGACCTGGTATGGTGAGGACCGTGATGCTGGTGGTGGTGTGGACTTGTTATAGTGAGTACCATGATGCTTGTGGTGGTGTGGACCTGGTAGGGTGAGGACCGTGATGCTGGTGGTGTGGACCTGGTATGGTGAGGACCGTGATGCTGGTGGTGGTGTGGACCTGGTATGGTGAGGACCGTGATGCTGGTGGTGGTGTGGACCTGGTATGGTGAGGACCATAATGCTGGTGATGTTGGTGTGGTATGGTGAGGACCATGATGCTGGTGGTGGTTTGGATCTGGTATTCTGAGGACCGTGAAGCAGGTGGTGTGGACCTGGTATGGTGAGGACCGTGATGCTGGTGGTGTGGATCTGGTATTCTGAGGACCGTGATGCAGGTGGTGTGGACCTGGTGTGGTGAGGACCGTGATGCTGGTGGTGGTGTGGACTTGTTATAGTGAGTACCATGATGCTTGTGGTGGTGTGGACCTGGTATGGTGAGGACCGTGATGCTGGTGGTGTGGACCTGGTATGGTGAGGACCGTGATGCTGGTGGTGGTGTGGACCTGGTATGGTGAGGACCGTGATGCTTGTGGTGGTGTGGACCTGGTATGGTGAGGACCGTTATTCTGGTGGTGTGGACCTGGTATGGTGAGGACCACCAGTATCATGGTCCTCACCATACCTTGTCTACACCACTAGCATCACGGTCCTCACCACACCAGGTCCACACCACCTCCAGCATTAGGGTCCTCACCATACCAGGTCCACACCACCAGCATCATGGTCCTCACCATACCAGGTCCACACCACCAGCATCATGGTCCTCACCATACCAGGTCCACACCACCAGCATCATGGTCCTCACCATACCAGGTCCACACCACCAGCATCACGGTCCTCACCATACCAGGTCCACACCACGAGCATCATGGTCCTCACCATACCAGGTCCACACCACGAGCATCATGGTCCTAACCATACCAGGTCCACACCACCAGCATCATGGTCCTCACCATACCAGGTCCACACCACCAGCATCATGGTCCTCACCATACCAGGTCCACACCACCAGCATCACGGTCCTCACCATACCAGGTCCACACCACGAGCATCATGGTCCTCACCATACCAGGTCCACACCACGAGCATCATGGTCCTAACCATACCAGGTCCACACCACCAGCATCATGGTCCTCACCATACCAGGTCCACACCACCAGCATCACGGTCCTCATCATACGAAATTCTGGCAAATTATGGATGTTAAAGAATTAAAGTAGGAATATATTTTCACATTAGCCTAATATAACCCAAATTTAACACAAATTTGTCCCAATTGGAGGGGGGGGGGTTATAGGCTAGGTTAAGGAAAATTTGATTATTTAGTGATAGAGATATGGCGAATCTTATCATGTTTCCTAAGAACATGTGAACAAATGGAGTTCAAATCCATTTATATGAGGTTGGGTTGTGTTTGAACTGATGTAGAGAAAAATGGCCATTAAACCCATAGTTAATAGAGGTTAGGTTGGGATGAGTTGGCTGTGTCCCAAGAATAAGATACCATATATGGAACCAAGATCTTGGTATCAGAGGTATGGGCAAGGGCGGTTGGGTTGATGCAAAAACATCACTTTCGGCGACCAGATATTGAAGATGCACATTAAATTTAATTGGGATAGGTGAAACTAGGTCAAATTGGGGCTTTGGTTGTGCTATGAAATGGTAAACTCGGGTAAATTTGGCGGGAATTGGATCAAATTAGGTGGAAATTGGATTAAATTGGGATAAATTTGGCCTTAGCTGTGTGTTAGGTTAGGTCTGGTTTCGTAGGATTGAAGATATATAAACACATCTGGATATATGGAAATAGCTGGATGGACACTGCGCTATTACTATGAAATGGTATTGGGAATAGAGCGTGACATAGGACACCTGGATATTAGATATTGAAAATGCTCATTAAATTTATATGGGATAGGTGAAACTTGGTCAAATTAGGCTTTGGTTACGCTATGAAACGGACAAACTCGGGTAAATATAGTGGAAATTGGATTAAATTAGGATAAAATGGGGCAAAATTAGGTGGAAATTGGATTAAATTGGGATAAATTGTCATAAATATAGGTGGAAACTGGCGTAAATTGGGATACATATGGCTAAATTTGGCCTTGGCTGCATTAGGATAGGAATGGTTTCCTAGGATTGATGATATATAAGCACATCTGGATATTTGGAAATAGCTGGAAGGACAGTGCGCTATTACTATGAAATAGTCTTGGGAATAGGGCGTGGCATGGGGCAACTGGATATTGGATATTGAAAATGCACATTAAATTTGTATGGGATAGGTGAAACTTGGGTGAAATGGGCTTTGGCTGTGATATGATTTGACATATTTTTCCCTATATTTAATAGGGAATTGTCATTAGTTGGGATGAAATTAGGTAGATGGCCACAGCACTAACACTATGAAATGGTCTTGGGAATGGGGAATATGTGGTGGCTGGATACTGGGCATTGGAAATGAACGTTATTTTTAGATGAGATAGAGAAAACTCGGGTGAATTGGGCTTTGGCTTGAACAAATCAGGCCTATTCCTGGGGTGGGGTAGGGGTTTGGTTGTGGGGGGGGGGGGAGGGACAGTGAAATTTACCTTTGGTTCTCATATGATTACCTTGAGGTTACCTTGAGGTGCTTTCTGGGCTTAGCGTCCCCTCGGCCTGGTCGTCGACCAGGCCTCCTGGTTCCCGGACTGATCAACCAGGCTGTTGGACGCGGCTGCTCGCAGCCTGACGTATGAGTCACAGCCTGGTTGATCAGGTATCCTTTGAAGGTTCTTATCCAGTTCTATCTTGAACACTGTGAGGGGATTGCCAGTTATGCCCCTTGTGTGTAGCCCCTGATTAGTTACATTTAAATTCAGTTTTAGTTTTTTGTTTATAATTGGAGATAACTTTTGGTGGACTTGTCTTTAAACTGGAGTAAATTTAAATAAATTTAGCTTGGGCTGTTTTTTTTAAGCTTTGGGAAATTGGGCTTTTGGTTGTGCCATACACAACAAAATTTAGGTAAAATTGGTAGAAATTGTCTTTAATTTGATGAAATTACCTGGAGGGGTGCAGCACTAACTCTTATGAAATGGTCTTGGGGATGTTGTATAATAGGGATCTCCCGCATGTAGCGGGGGAAAAGGGTTCGAGAGCCGCATAATTGGTTTGGAAACTAAACCCTACATATTGTTTAGCTGACAATCTCTTGAAAGCTCGTTACGCGATTGTCACTGCTACATACATACACACACATATATGCACCCTAAGTGATTCAACAAGAGGCATGCAACGGTCTCTATGCAAGGCACTTTTACATCTATGGCCAGTCCGCAGTTGCAGGTCTCACTCCACAACCGCCTAACCGGAGAGTCATGTGCATCCTTCACCTACAGTAAGCAAATGTTTTGGTTACTTTGCTAAGATTAATGGCAGCTCATCATTATGAATGAAGTACTTGGGTATTTCTTGGACTCCATTAATGGTGTTATCTCTGAATTCTGCGAATTTTCTTTTCGTATTCCATTATATAATAACGCAAAGTATGCGAATAGTTAAACTTGCTCAATGAATTTGTGTTAGCTTGCTAATGTAATTGTATGGGGTTTGCATAAGTTTGTTGAGAATATAATTGAATGCTAGTTTAGTTCATTTATTATGAATCCCATACCCATCTTGTGGGGCGGGTAGTGGGAAGGGTTACCACGGCGGGTAATGGAGTCTGGCAATGAGCCCAACAATTCATTTTGGCTCCAGCAAGAAAACAAACAAAAAAATGGGTAAACGAAATTGCCAAAATTAATTTGTGCAAGTTTGCAAATGTGATTAAGTTTTTTTTTTTTGCATAAGTTTGGGAATTTATAATTGAATGTTAGTTTTAATTCATTTATTAATGCAGCCCCTATTCCCATCTTGCGGGCAATAGCGGAAAGGGCTGCAGCGATGCATAATGGGCCTCAGAGTCAGAACCTAAACAATTTATTTAGCTAAAGAAAATTTTCGCAATCTTAATGAGCTAGTTTTGAAAAATTTAATGGTCATTGTCACACATCAACAATGGGGCACGAGAAAGACCGCAAGTGCAGTTTCTAAATTAAAACCAAGACTGGGATATGTGGAGAGCTAGTGTCATAATTTATGTTTTTCCTGCGCACCGACGCCCATCCAGTGGGGGACCTAAGCTGAGCAGTAGTAACATCTAGAAGTCTGCTGCTTTTATTGGTTGATCCATAGATGTGTACTGGCTCCTCTTGCATCGTCGCATTAGTAGCAGTTTCTAAATTAAACAACTAGCATATGTAAAGAGCTAGTCTAACAATTTATATGTTTTTTTTTTATCAGGCCCACTGGCCCTCTATCCAGCGGACTGCGGCTGGATGGGTTATAATTGAGCCAAAAACAGTTGGTCAGGGCGAGATGCGGCTTCATTTAGAGGCTGATCTAACAATTTATATGTTTTTATTTTTATCAGGCCCACTGCCCTTCTATCCAGCAGACTGCGGCTGGATGGGTTACAATTGAACCAAAAACAGTTGGTCAGGGCGAGATATGAAAAAACAGGGCGAAAACAGTTGGTCAGGGCATTTAGAGAAATTTACTATAGCCAAAAAGCTTGAACGTCGGGAACTGAACGCGGCCCTGCACGAGAGTCATTCTTAGCACTCAAATGTTTAGAGATTAAAATCTCTATAATTAGAAGGGGGCAACTAAGATACCGCATCATTTAGTGAAATTTGCAATGTCCAATAGTTTGGACGTTGGGGAACTGAGCCAGGACTTGCACGAAGGTTGCTCTGCATCCAGTGCAAATGATGAAACATGTGGGAGAAAGAAAGATTTTCTTTGTGACGGAAAAAGAAAACTTAACCGATTGGTACTCTAAGTATTGAAAATCTCAACAACTTTATAGCACATAAAAGTCTTAAAAGACAATATTTTTCAGGAGTAAGTTTTTGTCAATGTTAATAATTTTATTATTATTAAAAAAATGTAAATGATAATTTTAAAACCAAAGCCTTCCAAACCTGGCTCATTAAAATATATTTTTTTGAAATCTCACAAGTATTTATGCAATATTCAATATAAAACGATCATAATGCGCAATGGCATTTTATTTTTATAGAGGAAATTTATAAAGTATATATAATACCAATGCGAAACAATTTCTATCTGACATATTATTGATGCAGGTGGTGTGGACCTGGTATAGTGAGGGCCATGATGCTGGTGGTGTGGACCTGGAATGGTGAGTGTTGGAAATAACCAACAGTTTTATACATCTTTGTATTAACCACAAGTAGTTACTAAAATTACTAACTTGTAGATTTGATCATTATCATGATTTATTTAGACATATTGCCAGATTCTTCCTAGTCAGAGTGACGACGTGAGGAACGACAGGCAGTAACATGAATTCTCTCCACATTTAGTTGGATTTATAACAAGAATCCAGTTTATCATTTTCTTTACTAAAAATAGTTACTTACTAATAAGTTTAATTTTGTAGTATACTACTCCTTACTGGAACTCCCTTATTTAATTGATATTAAACATTCTAGAGGAAATTACTTTAATGTGAATGATTTTACTTTAATTTCCTCGATTAGCTGCACAACTTTAATAAATCAATTTATGTGGCACGAAATTCTATTTTATCACAGAAGAATTTAATGTGATATTAATACTTGTCACTACCTCTTCCTTTCTTAGTCAATTGCAATATATACATATACATTTACGCTCGAGATGTCTATCGAGAGCCGCGCATGCGCAATAAGGAAGAGGAGGAAGACGGGAGAGCGACACCAGACACGAGAGAGCACGACGTGGACGCCATTGATAGCGTGTAGCAGAGCTGCGTTGTGATCCCATTTATTTCGCTCGAACGACCAGTAGAGCGGTGCCACGTTATCTGGCACAATAGCCGTGTCCCCGACTAGCATATGAGCAATTCCAATATCAACGCCTTTCAAGCAGCAGCTAGAGGACGAAGAATTGCTCAAGTCTCCACATCAACGGACACGCGGCTCGGCAGCTAGGTTTACCTCTTTGTTATTATGTGGTCACAATTAACATTTAGGCTAGTTGTCGTTAGGCCGTAAAACAAACAAACAAATCCCGTACGTGTCTTGATTAATTTTACAATCTAAATATATGATTATTTGCATTATTTCTCTATAGAAATTTTTTTTTATTTTTAGCAGCGCCAGTGATGTCCAGCACGGTTGCGTGGTGACCGCCGGCCAGGTCGGACGTTCCTGAGGTCTCTCCGCTTCTGGCTAGTGTTTACGTTGGGTGATCGCTTGTTTGCCCTGCTGGTGGTGGTTTGCCACTGACAGGGTGACGTTTGCTTAGCCATGGGGACGTCTCGCCCTCCAATGATGAGGACGCTGTCAGCTGGTTTGGCGTTTACGGTGCTGGTGGACCATCCATTTGTTGGTGTCGCCCTGGTGGACGTGCTGCATATGGAGCTGTCGGACCTGGTGGGCATCCAGCTGCTTCAGGGCAACCATGCTGTAGTCAAGTTCCCCTTTCAGGCGTTTCTCGAGCGGTGTGAGGGGCGTGTTTACCCTCTCCCTGATACTGCTGGCTCCGTTAAGGTAGTGAATCTCAGTGTCACCTTGACGTCTGTGACGGTGCATGGTGCCCCCTTCGAATTTCAGGACGAATTTTTAACCTCCTGTTTCGAACGGTTTGGGGCTGTGTTAAGTGTTCGATGGAATAAGGTCGTTGCCGGGCACTGTGTTGGTATGCTTGACGGCTCCCGCACCCTGACGATGTCGCTGAAGTGTAGTGTACCGTCGTCGATGTCCGTATTGGGTTACACGCTCCACTGCCAGTACCGGGGTCAACCGCGCACCTGTTATCGGTGTGGTCACGAGGGTCATCTGGCTGCGGCGTGTGACGTGGGAGCAACTGGTCGGGTGCATGTTCTTCGTGCGGAAGATTTTCCGCCCCTGTTGCATTCGGACGGTGTGGGTGCTGTGCCTGAGGCGCCTGACTGCCTGTCTGCTGCTCCGCCTGTTGAGGCGAGTTCTCTGGCCCGTGCGACACGTCAGGTGACTGCTGTGGCCCCTGGGGTTGTTGAGCCGGTGTGTGAGGGTGACGGGGCGTCACCTGCGCTGCGTGTAGTGAAGGGTGTCCCGGTGGAGGTTCATGTCCCACCCCTGCCTGTGGATGTGGTAACGGCTCTCGGGGACGCGGGTTCTGCTGTTTTGGAGGGGGTTCTTCGGCAAGGTGAGGTGCCTGCCGTGCCTGTGTGTGTTAACGACTGTAGTTCTGCTCTTTCCATTCCTTTGCAGAAGTGTGCACGTCAGTGTTCTGAGGCTGTTTCCGTGGATGATGTAGACAGTGTGGGTGAAGTGGCCTCTGTGAACTCTTCGGACGGTGCGGGTGTGGCCTGTGTGGATGTAAAGATGGTAGCCGTGCCTGCGGAGGGGCCTGCTGGACGTGGTGTGGTGCGGTCTGTCTCGAAGCATTCGCAGCGGGCTCGGAGTGTGTCTCCCCTTCGTGGTGTGCCTTGGGAGGAGGTGGGGGAGTATGGTGCTCAGCTGGCGTCCCCCGCCGTGGATGATGGTGCTGTGCGGGGCTCCGAAGTTGCTACCTGTGTCACCTGCTGTTGGATCCCCGCAGTGGGGGGTTGTCCCTGATGATCGGGACCTCGTCGTGATGTTGCGGAAAGATGTGCGCCAGGGGGCCTCGGCTCCTGTGCCCGGTGGTGGGGTCGCTGCCGCGCCTGCATCCCCTGCTGTTCCCCTCCTTCATTGCCCCGGTCTGGTGGTTGCCTAGTCCCGTCTGCTGGGGTCGTGCCCTGTGAGGGTCCGGAGTTGGGCCCTTATCGGGATGCCCGGGTGCTTCTGATCCCATGGTACTCGTCAACTATCTGGGTATCGTCTGAGAAGGTGTTTGTTTATAGGGTGCCGGATAGGATGTCTCAGCCAAGGGTACTGCCTGATGGCCGGCTGCCCGCCGACCTGTGGGTGATTTGGGAAGCGTACTGCTTGCGCTTTCAAATACGCAAGTTTCCGGAGAAGTATTAGTTCCCATCTTGCGCACACGGCTATGCTGTGCCTGGATCAGCTGCCGCCGTGATCACGACTCCCCGCCCCCCGGTGCGGGGAGTCTCCCTCTAACATTCGCCTCTGTTTTCGTCGCAACTCCTCTCTCTACAGCCCATCACATCTACCGATTTTGACTTTCTTCTCCTCACCATCAACGCGTCTCCTTACATCTGTCCTGGTGCAGTCATCGGAAGGGTTACCCCTTCATGCAAACTGCACCTATTCTCAAGAAGAAGAAGAAGAAATTTACAGTGCTTGAATATAAATTGCACAGATATTGGCTGAAATTTCCTAGTTATCCTCATGATTTAGGATTTATTTGTAGTTATTATGTAGAAGATTTCTACAATGTAATTGCCTTTCAGTAGCAAGGCGACGCCAACCGTGGTGCTAGGCTTCTCACCGTTCCGTGCAACAATTTACCCTATGCAAGACGTCGTCGGTGGAGCGTAGCAACTGAATACACCTCACTAGATTTACAGCTAAGCTTTCTAAGATTAAGTCCCTTTTTTATCTGTAGCAATAACTCATCAATTACATTAACCCATTGATTTACTAATGCTGTTCAACATTTCAGTAGTATATTGTGGAGCATTTACCTCCAATTAATATTATATATTCAATCATATTTACTTTCATATTTTATTTACTCTGGTGAAGAACCAGCACCAGAATAATGCTAGGGATGTATTAATCTTTTAGTATGTAACCCCTCAATTTTGTGGAAGATAATTTAACTCCATTTATATCAGAAATACAGTTTTACTAAGATTCATAGGACACTATAGTTCTAGGGATCAGTTTTTCCATTGCTTTATTTTGTTTTCCACTTTTTCTCCGAAAGTGGTAGTCCTTCATAGCTATCGAAGTATATATTTAATTATTAGTTATTGGAGTCGGGTTTTCCCCCACAGTGAGGACCATGTTGCAGGTAGTGTGGACCTGGCATGGTGAGGACCATAATGCAAGTGGTGGGGTGGACCTGGTATGGTGAGGACCATGATGGTGGTGATGTGGGCCTGGTATGGTGAGGAACGTGATGCTGATGGTATGGACCTGGTATGGAGAGGACCATGATGGTGGTGGTGTGGACCTGGTATAGTGAGGACCGTGATGCTGGTGGTGGTGTTGACCTGGTATGGGGAGGACCATGATGCTGGTGGTGGTGTGGACCTGGTATGGTGAGGACCGTGATGCAGGTGGTGGTGTGAACTGGTATGGTGAGGACAGTGATGCTGATCGTGTGGACTTGAAAAGGTGAGGACCATGATGCTGGTGGTGTGGACCTGGTATGTTGAGCACTGTGATGCTGGTGGTGGTGTGAACCTGGTATGGTAAGGACCATGATGCTGGTGGTGGTGTGGACCTGGTATGGTGAGGACCATGATGCTGATGGTGTGGACCTGGTATGGTGAGGACCATGATGCTGGTGGTGTGAACCTGGTATGGTGAGGACCGTGATGCTGGTGGTGTGGACCTGGTATGGTGAGGACCATGATGCTGGTGGTGTGAACCTGGTATGGTGAGGACCGTGATGCTGGTGGTGTGAACCTGGTATGGTGAGGACCGTGAAGCAGGTGGTGTGGACCTGGTATGGTAAGGACCGTGAAGCAGGTGGTGTGGACCTGGTATAGTGAGGACCATGATGCAGGTGGAGGTGTGGACCTGGTATGGTGAGGACCATGATGCTGGTGGTGTGGACCTGGTATGGTAAGGACCGTGATGCTGGTGGTGTGGACCTGGTATGGTGAGGACCATGATGCTAGTGGTGGTGTGGTCCTGGTATAGTGAGGACCATGATGCAGGTGGTGGTGTTAACCTGGTATGGTAAGGACCATGATGCTGGTGGTGGTGTCGACCTGGTATGGTGAGGACCTTGATGCTGGTGGTGTGGACCTGGTATGAGAAGGACAATGATGCTGGTGGTGTGGACCTGGTATAGTGAGGACCATGATGCTGGTGGTGTGGACCTGGTATGGTGAGGACCATGATGCTGGTGGTGTGGACCTGGTATGGTGAGGACCATGATGGTGGTGGTGTGGACCTGGTATGGTGAGGACCGTGATGCAGGTGGTATGGACGTGGTATGGTGAGGACCTTGATGCTGGTGGTGGTGTGGACCTGGTATGGAGGCGACCATGATGCTGGTGGTGTGCGCCTGGTCCACACCACCAGGTGGTGGTGTGGACCTGGTATGGTGAGGACCATGATGCTGGTGGTGTGGACCTGGTATGGTGAGCACCATGATGCTGGTGGTGTGGACCTGGTATGGTGAGGACCATGATGCTGGTGGTGTGGACCTGTTATGGTGAGGACCTAGATGCTGGTGGTGTGGACCTGGTATGGTGAGGACCTTGATGCTGGTGGTGTGGACCTGGTATGGTAAGGACCATGATGATGGTGGTGTGGACCTGGTATGGTGAGGACCGTGATGCTGGTGGTGTGGACCTGGTATGGTGAGGACCGTGATGCAGGTGGTGTGGACGTGGTATGGTGAGGACCTTGACGCTGGTGGTGTGGACCTGGTATGGAGGCGACCATGATGCTGGTGGTGTGGGCCTGGTATTGTGAGGACCATGAAGCTGGTGGTGGTGTGGACCTGGTATGGTGATGACCGTGATGCTGGTAGTGTGGACCTGGTATGGTGAGGACCTTGATGCTGGTGGTGTGGACCTGGTATGGTGAGGACCGTGATGCTGGTGGTGTGGTCCTGGTATAGTGAGGACCGTGATGATGGTGGTGTGGACCTGGTATGGTGAGGACCTTGATGCTGGTGGTGTGGACCTGATATGGTGAGGACCGTGATGCTGGTGGTGTGGTCCTGGTATAGTGAGGACCGTGATGATGGTGGTGTGGACCTGGTATGGTGAGGACCTTGATGCTGGTGGTGTGGAGCTGGTATGGTGAGGACCGTGATGCTGGTGATTTGGACCTGGTATGATGAGGACCATGGTGCAGATGGTGGTGTGAACATGGTATGGTGAGGACCATGATGCTGATGGTGTGGACCTGGTGTGGAAAGGACCATTGTGGTGGTGGTATGGACCTTGTGTAATGAGGACCATGATGCTGGTGGTGATGTGGACCTGGTATGGTGAGGACCGTGATGCTTATAGTGTGGACCTGGTATGGTGAGGACTGTGAAGCAGGTGGTGTGGGCCTGGTATGATGAGGACCGTGATGCTGGTGGTGTAGACCTGGTATGAGGACCATGATGCTGGTGGTATAGACCTGGTATGGTGAGGACCTTGATCCTGGTGATGTAAACCTGGTATGGTGAGGACCATGATGCTGGTGGTGTGAACCTGGTATGGTGAGGACCATGATGCTGGTGGTGTGGACCTGGAATGGTGAGGACCGTGATGCTGCTGGTGGTGTAGACCTGTTATAGGGAGGACAATGATGTTGGTGTTGTGTGGACCTGGTATGGTGAGGACCATGATGTTGATGGTGAGGACCATGATGCTGGTGGTTGTGTGGACCTGATATGATAAGGACCGTGATGCTTATAGTTTGGACCTGGTATGGTGAGGACCGTGAAGCAGGTGGTGTGGCTCTGGTATGGTGAGGACCGTGATGCTGGTGGTGTGGACCTGGTATGGTGAGGCCCATGATGCTGGTGGTGTGGACCTGGTATGATGATACCATGATGCTGGTTGTGTTGACGTTGTATGGTGAGGACCGTGAAGCAGGTGGTGTGGACCTGGTATAGCGAGGACCATGATGCTGGTGGTGGTGTGGGCCTGGTATGGTGAGGAACGTGATGCTGATGATGTGGACCTGGTATGGTGAGGACCATGATGCTGGTGGTGTGAACCTGGTATGGTGAGAACCGTGATGCTGGTGGTGTGAACCTGGTATGGTGAGGACCGTGAAGCAGGTGGTGTGGACCTGCTATGCTGAGGACCATGATGCAGGTGGTGTGAACCTGCTTTGCTGAGGACCGTGATGCTGGTGGTGGTGTGGACCTGGTATGGTGAGGACCATGATGCAGGTGGTGTGGACCTGGTATGGAAAGGACCATGATGCTGGTGGTGGTGTCGACCTGTTATGCTGAGGACCTTGATGCTGGTATTGTGGACCTGGAATGGTGAGGACCGTGATGCTGGTGGTGGTGTGGACCTGGTATGGTGAGGACCGTGATGCTGGTGGTGTGGACCTGGTATGGTGAGGACCGTGATGCAGGTGGTGTGGACCTGGTATGGTGAGGACCTTGATGCTGGTGGTGGTGTGGACCTGGTATGGTGAGGACCTTGATGCTGGTGGTGTGGGCCTGGTCCACACCACCAGGTGGTGGGGTGGACCTGGTATGGTGAGCACCATGATGCTGGTGGTGTGGACCTGGTATGGTGAGGACTGTGATGCTGGTGGTGTGGACCTGGTATGAGAAGGACCATGATGCTTGTGGTGTGGACCTGGTATGGTGAGGACCATGATGCTGGTGGTGTGGACCTGGTATGGTGAGGACCTTGATGCTGGTGGTGTGGACCTGGTATGGTAAGGACCATGATGATGGTGGTGGTATGGACATGGTATGGTGAGGACCGTGATGCTGGTGGTGTGGACCTGGTATGGTGAGGACCGTGATGCAGGTGGTGTAGACGTGGTATGTTGAGGACCTTGATGCTGGTGGTGTGGACCTGGTATGGTGAGGACCGTGATGCTGGTGGTGTGGGCCTGGTATTGTGAGGACCGTGATGCTGGTGGTGTGGACCTGGTATGGTGAGGACCATGATGTTGGTGGTGTGGACCTGGTATCGTGAGGACCGTGATGCTGGTGGTGTGGAGGTGGTATGGTGAGGACCGTGATGCTGGTGGTGGTGTGGACCTGGTATGGTGAGGACCATGATGTTGGTGGTGTGGACCTGGTATCGTGAGGACCGTGATGCTGGTGGTGTTGAGGTGGTATGGTGAGGACCGTGATGCTGGTGGTAGTGTGGACCTGGTATTGTGAGGACCATGATGTTGATGGTGAGGAACATGATGCTGGTGGTGTGGACCTGGTATAGTGAGGACCTTGATGCTGGTATTGTGGACCTGGTATGGTGATGACCGTGATGCTGGTGGTGTGGACCTTGTATGGTGAGGACCTTGATGCTGGTGGTGTGGTCCTGGTATAGTGAGGACCGTGATGATGGTAGTATGAACCTGGTATGATGAGGATCGTGATGCTGGTGGTGGTGTGGACCTGGTATGATGAGGACCATGATGCTGGTAGTATGAACCTGGTATGATGAGGATCGTGATGCTGGTGGTGGTGTGGACATGGTATGGTGAGGACCGTGATGCTGGTGATTTGGACCTGGTATGATGAGGACCATGGTGCAGATGGTGGTGTGAACATGGTATGGTGAGGACCATGATGCTGATGGTGTGGACCTGGTGTGGAAAGGACCATTGTGGTAGTGTTATGGACCTTGTGTAATGAGGACCATGATGCTGGTGGTGATGTGGACCTGGTATGGTGAGGACCGTGATGCTTATAGTGTGGACCTGGTATGGTGAGGACTGTGAAGCAGGTGGTGTGGGCCTGGTATGATGAGGACCGTGATGCTGGTAGTGTAGACCTGGTATGAGGACCATGATGCTGGTGGTATAGACCTGGTATGGTGAGGACCGTGATGCTGGTGGTGTGAACCTGGTATGGTGAGGACCATGATGCTGGTGGTGTGAACCTGGTATGGTGAGGACCATGATGCTGGTGGTGTGGACCTGGAATGGTGAGGACCGTGATGCTGCTGGTGGTGTAGACCTGTTATAGGGAGGACAATGATGTTGGTGGTGTGTGGACCTGGTATGGTGAGGACCATGATGTTGATGGTGAGGACCATGATGATGGTGGTTGTGTGGACCTGATATGGTAAGGACCGTGATGCTTATAGTTTGGACCTGGTATGGTGAGGACAGTGATGCTGGTGGTGTGGACCTGGTATGGTGAGGCCCATGATGCTGGTGGTGTGGACCTGGTATGATGATACCATGATGCTGGTTGTGTTGACGTTGTATGGTGAGGACCGTGAAGCAGGTGGTGTGGACCTGGTATAGTGAGGACCATGATGCTGGTGGTGGTGTGGGCCTGGTATGGTGAGGAACGTGATGCTGATGATGTGGACCTGGTATGGTGAGGACCATGATGCTGGTGGTGTGAACCTGGTATAGTGAGGACCATGATGCTGGTGGTGTGGACCTGGTATGGTGAGAACCGTGATGCTGGTGGTGTGGACCTGGTATGGTAAGGACCATGATGCTGGTGGTGTGAACCTGGTATGGTGAGAACCGTGATGCTGGTGGTGTGGACCTGGTATAGTGAGGACCGTGATACAGGTGGTGTGGACCTTGAAAGGTGAGGACCGTGATGCTGGTGGTGTGGACCTGGTATGGTGAGGACCCTGATGCTGGTGGTGTGAACCTGCTATGCTGAGGACCGTGATGCTGGTGGTGGTGTGGACCTGGTATGGTGAGGACCATGATGCTGGTGGTGTGGACCTGGTATGGTGAGGACCATGATGCAGGTGGTGTGGACCTGGTATGGTAAGGACCATGATGCTGGTGGTGGTGTCGACCTGGTATGGTGAGGACCTTGATGCTGGTATTGTGGACCTGGAATGGTGAGGACCGTGATGCTGGTGGTGGTGTGGACCTGGTATGGTGAGGACTGTGATGCTGGTGGTGTGGACCTGGTATGGTGAGGACCGTGATGCAGGTGGTGTGGACCTGGTATGGTGAGGACCTTGATGCTGGTGGTGGTGTGGACCTGGTATGGTGAGGACCTTGATGCTGGTGGTGTGGGCCTGGTCCACACCACCAGGTGGTGGTGTGGACCTGGTATGGTGAGCACCATGATGCTGGTGGTGTGGACCTGGTATGGTGAGGACTGTGATGCTGGTGGTGTGGACCTGGTATGAGAAGGACCATGATGCTTGTGGTGTGGACCTGGTATGGTGAGGACCATGATGCTGGTGGTGTGGACCTGGTATGGTGAGGACCTTGATGCTGGTGGTGTGGACCTGGTATGGTAAGGACCATGATGATGGTGGTGGTATGGACATGGTATGGTGAGGACCGTGATGCTGGTGGTGTGGACCTGGTATGGTGAGGACCGTGATGCAGGTGGTGTGGACGTGGTATGGTGAGGACCTTGATGCTGGTGGTGTGGACCTGGTATGGTGAGGACCGTGATGCTGGTGGTGTGGGCCTGGTATTGTGAGGACCGTGATGCTGGTGGTGTGGACCTGGTATGGTGAGGACCATGATGTTGGTGGTGTGGACCTGGTATCGTGAGGACCGTGATGCTGGTGGTGTGGAGGTGGTATGGTGAGGACCGTGATGCTGGTGGTGGTGTGGACCTGGTATGGTGAGGACCATGATGTTGGTGGTGTGGACCTGGTATCGTGAGGACCGTGATGCTGGTGGTGTGGAGGTGGTATGGTGAGGACCGTGATGCTGGTGGTAGTGTGGACCTGGTATGGTGAGGACCATGATGTTGATGGTGAGGAACATGATGCTGGTGGTGTGGACCTGGTATAGTGAGGACCTTGATGCTGGTATTGTGGACCTGGTATGGTGATGACCGTGATGCTGGTGGTGTGGACCTTGTATGGTGAGGACCTTGATGCTGGTGGTGTGGTCCTGGTATAGTGAGGACCGTGATGATGGTAGTATGAACCTGGTATGATGAGGATCGTGATGCTGGTGGTGGTGTGGACCTGGTATGATGAGGACCATGATGCTGGTAGTATGAACCTGGTATGATGAGGATCGTGATGCTGGTGGTGGTGTGGACATGGTATGGTGAGGACCGTGATGCTGGTGATTTGGACCTGGTATGATGAGGACCATGGTGCAGATGGTGGTGTGAACCTGGAATGGTGAGGACCATGATGCTGGTAGTGTGGACTTGGTGTGGAAAGGACCATTGTGGTGGTGGTATGGACCTGGTATAATGAGGACCATGATGCTGGTGGTGTGGACCTGGTATGATGAGGACCATGATGCTGGTGGTGATGTGGACCTGGTATGGTGAGGACCGTGATGCTTATAGTGTGGACCTGGTATGGTGAGGACTGTGAAGCAGGTGGTGTGGGCCTGGTATGGTGAGGACCGTGATGCTGGTGGTGTAGACCTGGTATGGTGAGGACCGTGGTGCTGGAGGTGTAGACCTGGTATGAGGACCATGATGCTGGTTGTATAGACCTGGTATGGTGAGGACCGTGATGCTGGTGGTGTAGACTAGGTTTGGGACATTTGGGGCTTGAATCTAATTATTTAAATATTAATGTAGTAAATTAAATTACGAAGGACCACCCGCTTTTATAGTAAAGAGGGAAACTGAGAAATTATGATCATTAGATAATTCCTAGATGAAACCAGTAACTATGGATAAAATACTAGAGAATATGATCATAGAAATAATTAATGGGCTGTATAATTAAATGAATCAAAGCCTCAAACACCTACATTGGGGGTTATTGCTGGAACTCAGTACGTCCAGTAACTAGTGTGGTTCGTTCACTAATCCAAGATATAATAATCTAATCCTATGAATTATTATGAAACCAATGTCATTACCTTTAATGGGAACATAGATTATGAGTATAATAATGATAATCACAATAAACACAAGTCAATCCAAAAAGAGTTCTGCATGTAAATAATTCCAGATAATTAATAAAGGAAAACAAAGGAATCTTAGCTTAATGACGATTCCTTTGTGTAAGTCACGATGCTTCCTCTGACTCTCCTGGGCTCGGCTGGCTGACGAGTGGAATGGATTAACATGGGAGAATTCTTCTCACGTGCTGCAAAACAAATATTTACAGTAGCAACTAATTAAACTACTGAATCTCTATGTTCAAGAAATTAATGTTAATAGGAGATAATGGGTAATAACCTGTAGTTTGGTGTTGGTATACGTCGTCACGACAAATCACCCAGCTACTATTCTACACCCTATACGATGCATCAAATAAGGATAAGATACTTAGCTAATAAGGGCACTGTATAAGTTTTAAGATTGCCGAAATTCGCGCCCTAGGCTCTGGCTTCACCTATCCTGGATAATGGCGCGCTTCACTAGCCGGTCACATGTAGTCAAGAACCAGATTAAAAAGGTTCCTTATATTACACTGACACCAGTTGAAGATATTGTCTGCAAGGTGGTTCACGCCTCACAGTGGCGACTTTCTTCTGAGGATGGATAACGTTTACCCTGATGACTGGGTAATGGGGTCTCCTCGTGAGCACGACGCGAACAGGTCTGCTCGAGAGCGTATGCACATGTGTACTGGCGTGCTCTCCTTACCCACGCCACGTCTCGCATTCATTAGACAAATTATTGTCATGAATATTAGTTTTTCTCGCATTTGTGCTTGAAATGTTGGAGACAGGACGGGTTTATTATTTAGAAGAGGGAAATATTATTTCAGTTTCGTGATAGTAAACATATATGGGAGAGGAATTAATGTCTCTCCATGGCATTCACTTGTGACGTTAATTTTTATTACTTGATAACTGCTATGACTCTAACGCTCTATTCGGCTTTTAGTTGGAAGTCAATTTATCTGTAATTAATTATCACACAGAACACCTTGGTTATAGAGAATCGAATTCAATTCTCAGATACATTGGATATAATGTGTCTATTGTAATGAAATCTGACGCAATACTGGCGTCGGGTGACGTGAGAATTCTAGCCTATTGCACAGATGAAATTATTAGTACATGTGAATTCTATGTGGTGTTAATTTTACTTACTACAATAATCAGTAGAGTTAGTAATAATTAATGAGAATACAACAGTGTTGTATTCGGTGTTGGAAATTTCCAACATAACTCCGGGGGGAGGATTCTAGGGTCGTAGTGTACTGTAGAGTACTAACCTATCCCGAAGTTGAGATTAATATTAGTATATTAGTATGTTAATATGTTAGTATGTTAGTACACACATAACGAACGTCCTGGATTTATCAAGGACTTACAAGAAACTTGAGTCTTGTTATTTACATGTCAAATGAAACATGTTATTTATCTCACAATAATTAAAGAATTGCTCTTAGTTAAGAACTATAATAGGCTTGCAGTTTCCCTTAGTGGAAACAAGTATTAAATATTGAAACATTAACTGATTAAGTCATCGGTAATCAGGAACCCACTAAAGCTCACAATAAACTCAACAACTAGGGTCGCAGTGACATGTAATGGTGTATTACGTAGCTGCTGAATCGTAGGCAAACTCAGAATAAGTTCCTAAGAACTGATAACACTATTGTATGATTATACAGTAAAGTATTATTAGTCATTTAAGATCAAGGAGACTATGACACTACAGTAAAGTCACTGTCTAGGGTCGCTGTGACTTGTAACGATTGAGTTACTAGACAATAACATCACGCAGCATCACGATCACCCCAAATTCAAATGAGGAAATTGAATTTAATGTGCACTGCCGTGCAGTAGTCATTCTGACTGATGGTACAACTAATTTGCTAACTAGCTAAATAATAGAAAGGTAGAGAACTGAAAAGTTTATTCATTAAAATCAAGGAAAATTCTGAGTCGACAGTGAGATTAGTAGCCTAGTCATTCTGACTTATGAGCTAATTAAATGGCAGCTCATAGGCTTGACACTGTAAACTGGTTAGTACGAAATCACCTTTACATGAAATTGAGTTTATTAAATCAGTCTCTATAAGTATAGTCAACTGTAATTAATGGTGAGTACAGATTAGGCTAGTACTCAGTTGACACTAACTAAAGTCCCTAAACCTACCTAAATAAATGGTTTGAATTTCTAACCTACCTAAGTAAGGGACTAAGCTAATTGTGAGTAAAAATGTACTCGAATTAACATTGTGAGCAGTATTTAGCTCATTAACAGGTCGAGCTATATTGAACTCGTGAACATGGTGAGCTACAGTGAGCTCGTTAGCAGTGCTAACAGGGTGAGTTACATTGAACTCGTCAACAGTGTTGACAGGGTGAGCTACAGTGAGCTCGTTAGCAGTGCTAACAGGGTGAGTTGCAGTGAACTCGTCAACAGTGTTGACAGGGTGAGTTACAGTGAGCTCGTTAGCAGTGCTAACAGGGTGAGTTACAGTGAACTCGTCAACAGTGTTGACAGGGTGAGCTACAGTGAGCTCGTTAGCAGTGCTAACAGGGTGAGTTACATTGAACTCGTCAACAGTGTTGACAGGGTGAGCTACAGTGAGCTCGTTAGCAGTGCTAACAGGGTGAGTTACAGTTAACTCGTCAACAGTGTTGACAGGGTGAGCTACAGTGAGCTCGTTAGCAGTGCTAACAGGGTGAGTTACAGTGAACTCGTCAACAGTGTTGACAGGGTGAGCTACAGTGAGCTCGTTAGCAGTGCTAACAGGGTGAGTTACAGTGAACTCGTCAACAGTGTTGACAGGGTGAGCTGCAGTGAGCTCGTTAACAGTTAACAGGGTGAGTTCAGTGAACTCGACAACAGTGTTGACAGGGTGAGCTGCAGTGAGCTCGTTAACAGTTAACAGGGTGAGTTCAGTGAACTCGAATTAACGAGGTGGAGTTTTGCATCATTCAATTATCATGGCGAGCAGTGCTCGTGGCATGGGGAACATTAAAGCGTTCGATTGTCATGGCGAGCAATATTAAGCTCGTATACGCATGGGGAACAAGCACTCATATTATTACGTTAATTCTAAGGTGAGCTATATTAAGCTCATGAAGCATGTTAATTAACAATGCTGATGTTTAACGATAATGCATTAAACATATTAGTTCTCTGTAAATTCGCTTACGTATTAGTAAGTTTGCAAGTTTGTTCGTGTTGCGCTCCTACACTAAATAAGCAGAAACGAAAGAAAAACAACTCAAACAAATTAATGCAAGTATTTATCACTAACCCTTAGTGCAGAAAACATGGTATTAAGAAGGTTTTCTTGGCAAACCTTTAAGCGCAAGTATAGTGGACCAGTGGTCCTAGTGAATTTGTAATTACTGAAGTTGCTTGATGACTTCATAGAATTACTAAATTCAGGAAATGCCAGTGGCATTGAGTGCTAGATTCTCTAGCTTAACATTATTAATTACCTAGGGAGTACTAGATTCTCTAGCCCAACATTACAATTTACCTAGGAAGACTGAGTGTGGTCAATTACTACTTGTCGAGAATAATTCTAGGTCTGCAGTGAATTCAATAGTTTGGTCGCTGTGACTTGTATTTGTTTGAGTACGGACCATTGGTTTTCACTGAGAGCTATGAAACACCTCGGCGAGTATCAATTGCACTACATTCAATCTGAGTTTATTACTCAGCTGCGTTTCTCCTTTTAGCTTGCTGCTGGAGAATTGATTTACTGCTGACTAATTTATTATTGTTGGCAGGTTTAGGCTTGTTCACATTCAGAACTTTACCAGTAAGTAAGTAGCCACCTGCAGATTGGAGGATATTCATTCCCAATCGTTTAACATGTCCAGTTATGAACTGGTAATAGTAGTCGGCTCCTACTAGTACATCTACATGGTTAAGGCGGTCAGACGTTAACTTGTTGTCAGCCAAATTAATTTCACGTTCCTGCAGGAAGTGGGCTGTGTACCCCAGACCCTTAATGTTTAAGTCTAAAGGTATTTGATCTACAACAATGGCTTGGACAGCCTTGGCATGACTACCTAGTCGTACCAGCGGTTGAACTACTGAGTATTCATGGGTTCCTCGATTTATCATGAACCCTGACAAGTTTAATTTTACCTGTCCTATTGGTTGTAAATTAAGTGCCTCTGCTGCCCTTTGAGTAATGAAAGTTCTCTGGGAACCTTGATCAAATAGTCCACGTATGGTGATCTTGGATCCTCTGTTCTTCACTTGAAGTTGGGCAGTAGGCAAAGCAGCATCCACTTGAGATGCTTGTGAAGTTACGCTGTACACATCTCGCACCCTGCAGCACTGTACTGGTGTAGATTCTCTACGTCCTATTCTAGGATTGATATAATTAGTCCTAACTAATTTGCACAGTGCAGCATGATGCTTGCCCCTTCTACACCTATTGCAGGTGTTCAGTGGGGTGTCACAGCTGTTAACATTATGTGGTTTGAGACACCTAGTACATTTGTGTAACTGTTTGAGTCGTCTGACTCTTGTGTCTCTATGAGGATAATTAGTACATTTGTACAGAGAATGTTTTTGATTGCAAAACAAGCACATTCCCCATCCTACAGATCGTTTAGGGGTTACCGATTTAGGTAAAACAGTATTTGCAGGTTGTGATGGTTTTGCTGCTTGCATTTGCTTGTTATTTATTCTCTTGGGAGTACTTGGTGTACTCTGGGGAACCATTAACAGGCTCTTGGGAGTGCTCTTTGGACTATTAGATCTCTTAGGAACACCTGTGGGACTCTTAGGCCTCACTGATGAATCAGTGTTTGACTGATTCTGGTTACATGGATTATTAGCAGTGCTCTTTGGACTATTAGGTCTCTTAGGAGCACCTGTGGGACTCTTAGGCCTCACTGATGAATCA